>NC_036853.1:27784083-27791740 GCF_002910315.2 Salvelinus sp. IW2-2015 | reverse complement strand
AACAAGAGTTATGTCGAGTCCTCTCTGAATGTTTCACCACAGCATAAATTGGCATCTGATATTGTGCAGATGGTTGCAGTCATATCCTGCATAAATGAAGGACTCATATGGGCCAAAAGCCTTTGCACAAAGGTTCAAGGTCAAAAGGTCATGGTGCATCCCAGATTCTGATACCTGCTGAGAAAGACCTGGGATCTTGATCGACTCAATGACAGAAACAGCCATGAATAGCCTGACATCTCTGAGAACTGTTCATGTTCATTTCTCTGCTCATTTCTCTGCTTCCTCTTTCTCTCTCCATCGCTTCCAGGCTCGTCTCTCCCTCTTCTGTCTCGGTCTCTCTATTCTCTCTCTCCCAGGCTCCTCGTCTCTCCCTCTTCTGTCTCGGTCTCTCTATTCTCTCTCTCCCAGGCTCCTCTTCTCTCTCTCTTCTCCGTAGCTCATTCTTATACTTTTGGCAAAGTGCAGCACAAAACTTTATTTGAAAAATGGCAGCAGTCACGCCTCTTAGACAGAGTGGATGGAAGCCCAAACAAAAGAGGACATTTAGATATTCTCAGAGAGGGGGGAAACTTTGGGAGTGATCAATTTGAGAAGCACTATCTGATAGAAACGCAGCCCATAGAGTGAGTGAATAATGTACTGCCAGCGCCTCTACATTTACAAATGCAGCATGGGAATGCTGTGTATTGGAGAGATAATAAAGTGAGTGAAAAGCAGAGCTGATGCGGGGAAGGGAAGGGAAGGAGAGAAGACTGAGGAGTGCATAGGGCGAATAGTCTTATTTTTTCCATTGTTTCTCCCACAATCAGGCTTCCCTCTGGGCACAACACATCATTGAAACATGAGCATTTGGGTAATATTTGGTTGAGATGTGGATCAATGAGATTTCAACCTACAGTYTGTATATTCACCCACTCAAAAAGACAGCCASAGGTTTGTTGAATTCCCAACYTGCAATCACTGTGCTTTCAACCACCTAAAAGCACCACCAAATTCCAATGGAAGAATCAGGTCTGCTTTTTGGTTTAGTCGTCACCTAAATGTGTGTGATGCGTATACTTTTGTTTCAAAGTAGATTTGTTTAAGACTACCAAGAAACACTCATTGTGACCCTGATTCAGCKCCATGCAGTAAAAGGTTAAGAGGTCTCTCAATAATCATTCTCACGACAGCKCATTGGAAGTAATAAGTGACACATTTTCAAGAGCTTGGGACTATAAGTTTCTATCTGCATTTTTGTCAAAATGTATTTATTGACACAGCCTTGTTATTGACATAGCACCACTTGCGTCATGACTGCATCAGTACGGACCAAAGACATTCATGTTCATCACTCACCACGTTAGGTCATCAGATGCTCCAKTAAAARATGTCTCTGCAACAACAAATKAATGCTAGCTAGCTAKGTTCTTCCTCTTTGGATCTGCGTTTAGAATGTCTCCAATTTCGGGTTTGTGCGGTTGTTGGTTGAGCTTTATGTAACTCTGTAGCAAGTATGGTCTGTGTGTGTAGGCGCTTATTGCGTCATGATCGCTATTTTAGAACGCCCTTCTGGCCAATCAGAAACGAGTATTCACCAACTCTGCGGTATAAAGTACTCTAAATACCCCAGTTCATGTTGATAAATTCTTAGATTCAATAATTGAGGGTTTGGAACTTTGAAGCCATTTATCTCAGAATCATAATTTTGCAGATAGATCCTAAAAAGTCATTGGCAATGACATGTCAGTGCAGTGCAACATTAAACACTAAGATGATATTTGAACATATTGACAACGATCCCCTCTGGGTGTGTCTGAGGTGAGGGCAGAGCTCCAGGACCCCCCACTCCCCCCTCCCTTAATCCCCAGGCTACGACCTCTCTCTGTCTGTGTCTCGGTCTCTCTCTTTCGTCCTGTCTCTCTCTCGTTCTTTCAATCTGTCTCTTCCTCTATTTGTCTCTGTCCATCTCCCTATTTTCACTCTGTCTCTGTCTCTCTGCCTCCCTCTGTGTCATTTAAACAACTCTCTTTTTCATCCATAAAATCTCCCATAAAAAAAGGAAATCTCATCCATAACACCTTTACTGCATTCCTCTTCTCTTAGTACTGTATATTATTTCCCCAAGGCTCCCTCTACCACTCTCCATTCCTCCATCAGACTTATCTCTCTCTCTGTACCCCTCACTCTTTTCACCCCTCCATCACTCCCATTCGGTTCTCTCCAGTCCCCTCAGATGAAACTGACACCTTTTCTCTCTAATGCTCCCTCCTCTCCTCCCTCTCTCCTCCTCCTCTCCTCCCTCTCTCCATATCTCCCTCTCTTCCCTGCTGTAAGTGATCACACTGTTTATATGGCTTGTTTCTTTTATCCAATTTCACACTTCCAGGCTATGTTTACCAGCTATTGGAGCCACATAAAGCTGCAGTGCCCTTTTGCTCCAGTCTCCCGCCTCCCTCCTCCTCCTCTCTCCTCCTCCTTCCTCCATCCTGCCATCAACCCTGCCATAACTATAAAGCTGAGCTCACTTCCGTGTTTTCCAATGAATGTGATTAGCCTGCTATTTTTTTCTGGCCAGGCATGACTTAGATTCAATAATAATTCACTTTACTGGGTCACAGATCTGTTATGTGTCTGTCTGTCACTCTGCTAAAGAGAAATAACTGTGTTCTAGCTTAACAAAAACACAATACACTCTCCACAATGTATTGCTAACCAGAAGATGAAGAAAGACATAGCAATGGGCTGGCACTGTCGAGAGTTGGTGGTCCAATGGTTGTAAAATCAATTAATGTTTTTTATTTTTATCAACCATGCCATTATTTCCTCATGCAGTATACAGTGCATTCAGAAAGTATTCGGACCCCTTGACGTTTTCCACATTTTGTTACGTTATACTCTTATTCGAAAATTGATTGCATACATTTTTGTTCCTCATCAATCTACACACAATACCCCATAATGACAAAGCGAAAACAGGTTTTTAGACATTTTTGCATATACATAAAAAAAAAAAAACTTATTGACATAAGTATTCAGACTCTTTGCTACGAGACTCYAAATTGGGCTCAGGTGCATCCTGTTTCCATGGATCATCCTTGAGATGTTCCTACAACTTAATTGGAGTCCACCTGTGGTAAATTCAATTGATTGGACATGATTTGGAAAGGCAGCTGTGTAGCGACACTGTCAATCTGACAGAGCTTGAGAGGATCTGCAGAGAAAAATGGGAGAAACTCCCCAAATACAGGTGAGCCAAGCTTGAAGAGTCATACTCAAGAAGACTCGAGGCTGTAAACACTGCCAACGGTGCTTCAACAAAGTACTGAGTAAAGGGTCTGAATACTTCTGTAGGTGATATTTCAAAATTATTATTTTTTGCAAACATTAAAAAAAAAAAGGTTTTTGCTTTGTCATTATGGATATTGTGTGTAGATTGATGAGAAAAAAAACAACAATTAAATCAATTTTTAGAATAAGTCTGGAATGTAACAAAACGTGGAAAAAGTCAAGGGGTCTGAATACTTTCCAAGTGCACTGTATGTACAGTAAATAGATAGGGGAGACATGTTTTGAGGCTGAGGAGCTGTCTGAACTTCTGCAGTGAAGACCAAGGACACCAGCGAGTGCATCTTCTAAAGAGGAAACCAATTACGGTCACACTGAGTGAACTCTGACGACATGGGTTCACAGTTTCCCTGTGACACGTGCAGCACACGTAACCATGACTCACTACACAGACGTGAGACATACAGTGCTGCTGCTTCGTGCAGCTTGTGGCATGGCGACACCAGCGTAAGTCTTGGCTCATCTGTTACATAGCTATGTCACTGAGAGACGGGAGGAATATCACACACACAAAAAAAAGATTGTACTAAAATATAATAATTGGCAGGTTGCACTGTGTAGAATATGCATGGTAGACTCAAGGTGCATTTACAGTATATGACATATCCTTACTGTTGTATTAACAGTGCTAGTCTTTTAAGTTTGATTCTACATTGGATGTACATGTATCTCGGGGATGGTAATACTGTATGGAAGTTGTGTTATGTGACAGGACTACAGTATCTATGGATAGGGAGAAGTGGTTGTTTCACTTACAGATCCGTGGTCTTTGAGGGCAGCTAGTACGAAACAGAGGTACTGCTGCTGGCCCGGTAGAGGCTTGTTGTAGAAGCCGTTGTACTGCTTCTCGTCGCCTAGAGGGAAGGTGTCTGGCAGAGCGTCCATCTTGGCAGCGATGTAGGGTCTGAGGAACTCTTGGGTCTGTCTCCTCTTCAGGCTCTGGTCAGAACTAGCCTCCAGGAGCTGACATGACATCAGAYAGAAATACTTATCTGCATCCCAAACAGCGCCATTCTGTATGTGCACTATYTCGGAAATAGGGTGCCAATTGGAGCGAAGGCTCAAAGATACACAATCTCCTACCATTGTGGCTTTGAGCAAGGCACTTAACTTTATTYTCTATCTGTCCAGTTTGGGGTTTTGTTTTTATTGTGTAGAAACTACATAGTCAGTAATATAGAACACACATACTGTTCACATCAAATAAATATGTGTTCATAAACTGCGCCCATAGSCTACAATGAATTGTYCTTCTAGGCTCACAGGTGGGTTAAAATCTTATACTGCAAATGATGCATAGAGTAATTCAAGTTTTATAACATCTTGGTCCTGCAGCGAGGTTTCACACTTGTCCACAGTGGGCTGCTCCTCTCTTGTCTCTCTCGCCACTCGCACCTCTTTCTGACCTACAGCTGTGGTGAGAGGTCATAGCCTTTATTTAGACAGTCTCAGGAGTGTGTTCCCGTTGTGTGCGGAGTGGTGTTGTGTGTGTGTGTGGTGTGTGTGTGTGTGTGTGTGTGTGTGTGTGTGTGTGTGTGTGTGTGTGTGTTGTGTGTGGTGTGTGTTGTGTGTGTGTGTGTGTGTGTGGTTGTGTGTGTGTGTGTGTGTGTGTGTGTGTGTGTGAGTTGTGAGGATGTTCCTGTGTGCGTGTGTGTGTGTGTGTTCCTGTCTGTGTGTATGAGGTATCATTAATTCACTCCCTCTGATGGAAAGAGGGGGTAGGTAGATTTGTGTCTTTGTAGATTGTTTGACAAATTTCTTCTCCACCTGCCTCTTCAGTGAGCATCTTACTCTGTCTATCTGTCTGTATCTGTTGGTCTGCTTCTATCTCAACTCTAGCAGGGTCTACTGCATTGCAAGCACTTACCGGTCAAGGTAGTACAATAACCAGACAAACAGTATTCAAAGAGAATGTCTGAAGTATTCTACAGTTCTACTGGTTCCTAGAAAGTCAACATTACATTTTTATGTGAACCACCCCTATAACCTTGTTCCTCTTCTCCGCTCTTCAATACAACTTTAACCAACCCATTTCATGCAGAAAATACAGTTTCTCTAGTCTATAAAACTGCAGCAATAGCAATGATTTAGATTGCAGAGAAAGAAAAGGCTTTGACAATGAGAAAGCAGATCTTGCTGTCTCAAAGATGCTTTGGATGCAGGCATATTTACTTAACGCGCTCTATGGTTTTCTTTGATATTCAAGAGGCTGCACTTTTTCTGCAGACGACAGTAGATTGAGAGAAAGCAAACTCACGAGAAAGATATTGAAGCCCAAAAGGTCCACATTAATAAAACAAAGCAACAGAAATGCTAAGAGCAGCTATTTAGGAGTGTTTTAAGTGCCTCAAACACTCAGGAGAAGCAAAACTTGAAATGAAAAATAAAAAGCTTATTTTTTTAAATGGAAATCACCATCTTGCACAGCAAAGACAAACTGTTAAGGGCAAAAAGGGCAATTTACACGTGTAGTGAAAGCTGAGAATTCTGTAATCAGCAATTCACAGCATGATCTGTCGATATCGTCTTGTTCTTTGTTTTTGGGGGGGGGGTTAGAGACAAAATATATGAGGAGATTTAAAGATGCTTCATATTTAATGGGCTTGGTGCTATGGAAGAAAGCGATTTTTTTGGTCTGCGCCCAGAGAAGGTGCTGTTAACACACGCACACACACACACGCACTCACCTCATCCAAGTCCATATCTTCAGGGTTCTCCCACCTGCGTAGTGTGGGCTAGGGGTTAGGGGTTTAAGGTTAGGGCTTGGTTAGGTTAGGTTTAGGGAAAATAAGATTTAGAATGAGAATAGATGTTTTGGTCCCCACTTGGATAGTAAAACCAATGTGTGTGTGCAATGGAGTGAGCATTAGTGTGTGTGCGTGCATGGGTGCATGCATGTGAGTGTAACACGCTGTCCTTTTGGGTAAGCCTGAGCATATCTCACGATATCTGTATTGTCATAACATTCAGGCTCTGCTAAGGCCTCAATCCATCCATACTCAAACATAGATATGTAGTCTCTCATACCAAATAATGAATCCCCTGATGGACAAACACACGTATGCTATGCACACACATCCCCCCTCTTATGCGTCAACATCTTTACCCTGTTAACCTATGTAGTTACTTCTGTCACCAGAGGAATACTAGGATAAGTTTGGCTTTGGCTCTGATGTTTACTCTGGCTCTTGTTGGTGTGTGGTGTGTGTGTGTTGTGTGTGTGGTGTGTGTGTGTGTGTGTGTGTGTGTGGTGTGTGTGTGGTGTGTGTGTGTGTGTGTGTGTGGTGTGGTGTGTGGTGTGTGTGTGTGTGTGTGTGTGTGGTGTGTGGTGTGTGTCTGTCTCTAATCCAGAGTGTGATGAAAAGGTCTGGCCAGGGCATTAAGATACTGATTGTATGGCTAAATTCGTTTTTTTGTGTGTTTTTTTACCACTCATGCTGGCGCTGCTTTATTACGGCTTAGATGTTCACAGTTTCTTTTTTTAGAAACAAACACTTGAGTCAAGTAATTCACAAGTCTGCCTGAGTAGTAGGGGTAAAAAAAAGGTACCTTTTCTGAAATTGCAGGTTCTGCATTGGGCCCCAGCTTTTTTTATGAGTTAACATTTGAAGTGAACTCTTGAAGAAATTGCTTTCTGCTCTAATGGGAGAGTAGCATAGAGCTACAGTAAATCCAATCAATCCAATCCAATTGTATTTGTCACATGTGCCGAATACAACAGGTGTAGACCTTACAGTGAAATGCTTACTCACAAGCTTAACCAACAACACAGTTTTAAGAAAATACCCCCCCAAAAAGTAAGAGATAAAAATAACAAATAATTAAAGAGCAGCAGTAAATAACAATAGCGGGGCTATATACAGGGGTACCGGTACAGAGTCAATGTGCGGGGGCACCAGTTTCATGGTAATTGAGGTAATATGTACATGTAGGTAGGGATATTAAAGTGACTATGCATAGATAAAAAAAGAGAGTAGCAGCAGCATAGAATAGTAATGCAAATAGTCTGGGTAGCTTTTTGATTAGCTGTTAACAGTCTTATGGCTTGGGGGGGGGGAGATGTTTAGAAGCATCTTGGACCTAGACTAGGCGCTCCGGTACGATTGCCGTGCGAATAGTAGAGAGAACAGTCTATGACTAGGGTGGCTAGAGTCTTTGACAATTTTTAGGGCCTTCCTCTGACACTGCCTGGTATAGAGTTCCAGGATGGCAGGAAGTTGGCCCGGTGATGTACTGGGCCGTACCCACTACCCTCTGTATTGCCTTGTGGTCGGAGGCCGAGCAGTTGCCATACCAGGCACTGATGCAACCAGTCAGGATGCTCTCT
>NC_036853.1:27760910-27784058 GCF_002910315.2 Salvelinus sp. IW2-2015 | reverse complement strand
GCTGGTATTGTGGACAGGGAAGCCACCACTATGTAGTAATATCTGTAGAGAGAGAGACAGGCAGGTTGAGCCACGACCAGGGTGTGTGTGTGTGTGTGTGTGTGTGTGTTGTGTGTGTGTGGTGTGTTGTGTGTGTGTGTGTGTGTGTTGTGTGTGTGTTGTGTGTGTGTGTGTGTTGTGTGTGTGTTGTGTGTGTGTGTGTGTGTTGTGTGTGTGTGTGTGTGTGTGTGTGTGTGTGTGTGTGTGTGGCGTGTGTCTAACTTTACTATCCTTTTGGGTTCCAAAAGTCCTTACATCGGATTGTAAAACAAAGGAATTTGAATAGTGGGGACATTTCAACCGGTCCCCAAAAGAAAAATGCTATTTTAGGTGTTAGGTGTTTATCGTTTAGGGTAAGGATTACAATTAGGGTTAGAATTAGGCTGAGGACTAGGCGCTAGGGGTTAGGGTTAAGGTTAGGGCTTGGTTATAGGTTAGGTTTAGGGAAAATAAGATTTAGAATGAGATAGATGTTTTGGTCCCCACTTGGATAGTAAAACCAATGTGTGTGTGCAATGGAGTGAGCATTAGTGTGTGTGCGTGCATGGGTGCATGCATGTGAGTGTAACACGCTGTCCTTTTGGGTAAGCTGAGCATATCTCAGATATCTGTATGTCATAACATTCAGGCTCTGCTAAGGCCTCAATCCATCCATACTCAAACATAGATATGTAGTCTCTCATACCAAATAATGAATCCCCTGATGGACAAACACACGTATGCTATGCACACACATCCCCCCTCTTATGCGTCAACATCTTTACCCTGTTAACCTATGTAGTTACTTCTGTCACCAGAGGAATACTAGGATAAGTTTGGCTTTGGCTCTGATGTTTACTCTGGCTCTGTGTGTGTGTGTGTGTGTGTGTGTGTGTGTGTGTGTGTGTGTGTGTGTGTGTGTGTGTGTGTGTGTGTGTGTGTGTGTGTGTGTGTGTGTGTGTGTGTGTGTGTGTGTGTGTGTGTGTGTGTGTGTGTGTGTGTGTGTGTGTGTGTCTGTCTCTAATCCAGAGTGTGATGAAAAGGTCTGGCCAGGGCATTAAGATACTGATTGTATTGCTAAATTCGTTTTTTTTGTGTTTTTTTTACCACTCATGCTGGCGCTGCTTATTACGGCTTAGATGTTCACAGTTTCTTTTTTTAGAAACAAACACTTGAGTCAAGTAATTCACAAGTCTGCCTGAGTAGTAGGGGTAAAAAAAAGGTACCTTTTCTGAAATTGCAGGTTCTGCATTGGGCCCCAGCTTTTTTTATGAGTTAACATTTGAAGTGAACTCTTGAAGAAATTGCTTTCTGCTCTAATGGGAGAGTAGCATAGAGCTACAGTAAATCCAATCAATCCAATCCAATTTGTATTTGTCACATGTCCGAATACAACAGGTGTAGACCTTACAGTGAAATGCTTACTCACAAGCCCTTAACCAACAACACAGTTTTAAGAAAATACCCCCCCAAAAAGTAAGAGATAAAAATAACAAATAATTAAAGAGCAGCAGTAAATAACAATAGCGGGGCTATATACAGGGGGTACCGGTACAGAGTCAATGTGCGGGGCACCAGTTTATGGTAATTGAAGGTAATATGTACATGTAGGTAGGGATATTAAAGTGACTATGCAACTACATAATGCAGATATCAAACTCATTATAAATTCTTATTTTATATTTAAGATGGGAAGACATTTTGCGTGTGTTTGTCTGTTTTTGTAGATAGATCGTGAGAAAAGTAACGTTGTTTTTGTTAATTTTGTTAGAGAGATTTGGACCGACAAAGCCGGGTTAGTGATGTTGTTTTTAGTGTGAAGTTTCGTATGTTGGAGTTTTGATGCTTTTTGTTTGATTTGGTATTTTTTTTTTTTAGTGTTGACTGTTGTAATGTGTTGTGGTTTCGTTACAATTATTGACATTTGTGGTGATGTTATATATGAGTTGTCTCTTATCTATTTTTATATTCTCCCACCCTCATCCTTCATCTTCCATATCCAAAAGGAGGCTCACCTTATTTACTTCTTCATCTCCTTCCAAGATCTCCTCCACCCTCTCTTCTCTCTTTCCAAAGATCTTACCATTCCTCTTCTTTCATTCTCCTTCCAAAAGACTCTGATAAATCTCTCTTTTCAATCTTGACGCTTTGCTGGTTTGATTATCTGTGGCATTTATACCACAGTTTTTTCAATAAGAATAAGTCATTAAGTTTATACTCCTTGACAGGGTGCACGGATATATATTAATCACGAGCCTTTTTCAGACGTATTTAGGACTTGGTAATAGTGTCTGTTGTCTCTATATTTTCTTTTTCCTTAGTGTGCGGCACCAGCCATATGATTGTTGGCTAGCGGTAAAGCGACAAAGACAGACAGGCTTGTGGTTGGATTGAGGAAACAGGCAGTTTAGGTGTTGGAGCTTGAGGGTCGTTGGGCTGTACAGTACAAAAACAGAACGTGGTACTCTGAGTTTGGCAGGCTAGAAAACAACAGGCAGTTTTGGTTCGAGGTGCTTTTGAAGAAGTGAAACCTTTTAGCAGTAGCATTTATGTCCACGAGCTCAGTGGCAGGTTGGGCTTTTGTAATGAACTGGATGGCCCTGGCTAGGTAATTACACTGGCCCTGGCGAGGCACCGTTCTGGAGAAGCATCACTGACTGATAATAATTTGTATAGTGCTGGAGAGGATCCTGTACACTGCGGCGCTTGAAGCTGAGTAACAGTAACCACCCGTATTCACTTAGAATGCTAGTGGAGAGTCATCAGGGTGGTGTCGCACTTTCCCAACATAATCACAGTTGTGTGTGTGATAGTTGTAGTACAATTTTAGAATGGTGCAGCTGTAGAACCTTTTGAGGATCTGAGGACCAATGCCAAGTCTTTTCAGTCTCCTGAGGGGGAATAGGTTTAGTTGTGCCCTCTTCACGACTGTCTTGGTGTGCTTGCACCATGTTAGTTTGTTGGTGATGTGGACGCTAAGGAACTTGAAGCTCTCAACCTGCTCCACTAAAGCCCCATCGATGAGAATGGGGGCATGTTCGGTCCTCCTTTTCCTGTAGTCCACAATCATCTCCTTTTTCTTGATCACGTTGAGGGAGAGGTTGTTGTCCTTGCACCACACGGTCAGGTCTCTGACGTCCTCCCTATAGGCTGTCTCATCGTTGTCGGTGATCAGGCCTACCATGTTGTGCCGTCTGCAAACTTAATGATGGTGTTGGAGTRGTGCCTGGCCTTGCAGTCATGAGTGAACAGGGAGTACAGGAGGGGACTGAACACGCACCCTTGCGGGGCCCACGTGTTGAGGATCAGAGTGGCGGATGTGTTGTTACCTACCCTTACCACCTGGGGGCGGCCCGTCAGGAAGTCCAGGATCCAGTTGAATAGGGAGGTGTTTAGTCCCAGGGTCCTTAGCTTAGTGATGAGCTTTGAGGGCACTATGGTGTTGAACGCTGAGCTGTAGTCAATGAATAGCATTCTCACATAGGTGTTCCTTTTGTCCAGGTGGGAAAGGGCAGTGTGGAGAGCAATAGAGATTGCATCATATGTGGATCTGTTGGTGCGGTATGCAAATTGGGTTGGGTCTAGGGTTTCTGGGATGATGGTGTTGATGTGAACCATGACCAGCTTTTCAAAGCCCTTCATGGCTACAGACGTGAGTGTTATGGGTCGTTTGTCATTTAGGCAGGTTACTTTAGTGTTCTTGGGCACAGGGACTATGATGGTCTGCTTGAAACATGTWGGTATTACAGACAGACAGGGAGAGGTTGAAAATGTCAGTGAAGACACTTGCCAGTTGGTCAGCGCATGCTCGGCGTAAACATCRAGGTAATCCTTCTGGCCCAGCGGCCTTGTGAATGTTGACCTGTTTTAAGGTCTTACTTACATCGGCTGCGGAGAGCGTGATCACACAGTCGTCCGGAACAGCTAATGCTCTCATTCATGTTTCAGTGTTATTTGCCTCGAAGCGGGAATAGAAGTGATTTAGCTCGTCTGGGAGGCTCGTGTCACTGGCCAGCTCTCGGCTGTGCATCCCTTTTGTATTCTGTAATAGTTTGCAAGCCCTGCCACGTCCTTCGAGCATCGGAGCCGGTGTAGTATGATTCGATCTTAGTCCTGTATTGACACTTTGCCTGTTTGATGGTTCACCGGAGGGCATACCGGGATTTCTTATAAGCTTCCGGGTTAGAGTCCTTCTCCTTGAAAGCGGCAGCTCTACCCTTTAGCTCAGTGCGAATGTTGCCTGTAATCCATGGCTTCTGGTTGGGGTATGTACGTATAGTCACTGTGGGGATGACGTCTTTGATMCACTTATTGATAAAGCCAGTGACTGATGTGGTGTGCCATCMGATGAATCCCGGAACATATTCCAGTCTGTGCTAGCAAAACAGTCATGTATTTTAGCATCAGCTTTATCTGATCACTTTTTTATAGACCAAATCACTGGTGCTTCTTTCTTTAAATGTAGCTTGTAAGCAGGAATCAGGAGGATAGAGTTATGGTCAGATTTGCCAAATGGATGGCGAGGGAGAGCTTTGTGTGTGGAGTAAAGGTGGTCTAGAATTTTTTTCCCTCTGGTTGCACATTTAACATGCTGATAGAAATGAGGTAAAACTGATTTAAGTTTCRCTGCATTAAWGTCCCCGGCCACTAGGAGCGCCACCTCTGGATGAGTGTTTTCCTGTTTGCTTATGMRGGAATACAGCTCATTGAGTGCGGTTTTAGTGCCAGCATCGGTCTGTGGTGGTATGTAGACAGCTATGAAAAATACAGATGAAAACTCTAGGTCGATTGTGTGGTCTACAGCTTATCATGAGATACTCTACCTCAGGRGAGGAAAACCTTGAGATTTCCTTAGATATCGTGCACCCYCTATTGTTTACAAATMATGCATAGGCCCCCGCCCCATGTCTTACCAGAGGCTGCTGTTCTGTCCTGCCGATAGAGTGTATAACCCMCCAGCTGTATGTTCTTAATGTCGTCGTTCAGCCACGACTCGTTGAAACATAAGATATTACAGTTTTTAATGTCCTGTTGGTAGAATATGCGTGCTTTCAATTCTTCCCATTTATTTTCCAGCGATTGAACGTTAGCTAGCAGGATGGAAGGCAAGTGCAGATTAGCCACTGGTCGCCTGATCCTCACAAGGCACCCTGATCTCTTTCTGCGAAACCTCCGTTTCCTTTTCCAGCGAATCACGGGGATCTGGGCTTGGTCGGGTGTCTGTAGTAGTATATCCCTCCTGTCCGACTCATTGAAGAAGAACTCTTCYTCCAATTTGAGGTGAGTAATCCCAGTTTTGATGTCCAGAAGCTRTTTTCGGTCATAAGAGACGGTAGCAGCAACAATATGTACAAAACAAGTTATGAACAACGCAAAAAAACMAACAAAATAGCATGGTTGGTTAAGAGCCGATAAAACGGCAGCCCTCTCCTATAGCGTCAGTTTTAAATATGTGTCTTACTAGCACAGAGTTTTTAGATAGAGCSTATTTTTTAAGGTTTTTACTAGTAATGATTGCAGGACAGCAGGCTGGCCTGGGACAAAGCCAGACTTATCCCTAATAGTGCTCTCTCTACTGCTCTACCACTGAAAATAAATGTGAAAATACCAAGGCGGTTATGAACTGCTCACACAAAAKAATACTACAGTTGACTATAGAAAACTACAGTACTTCCTATAGAATTAAGTAGTCAAATGTAATATACTGTAGAATACAAATARTACACACTGTATTATCCCTCGATCATGTGTAGTACTTACTATAGAATGTTGTAGTATCCTGTAGAATATTATAGTGAATACTACAGTATTATTCACAAAAAAACACTGTAGTACAGTACTACAGTAAAGTCTGCAAAAACACCACACTTTTAACTAGTAAATTCTACAGTATTCAATATGCATATACCCTGCCCAWTCCATTCCCCATATCGCAATTTSTGCCACCCATAASTGAAACACCTAAATGCCAGGTATAGAACATGCAGTATATTGTGTTCCCTACAGGTTATAGAAAATAGCATCAACTTTGAACTATCTGTTCAGACTGACCGGTTATTGAAAATGTGATCTTAGTATTTCTCCAGTAYGTTTCTTGAAGAAGAAACACTATAGTAAATACTGCATTAATGTAGTCAAAAACACTATAGTTAATACTACAGTGAAGTCTGCAAAAAAAACTACAGTAAATACTACAGTAAAGTCTGCAAAAACACTACAATACAAAAACACTATYGTATTTATGCCGTAGTGTAGAATACTKTAGTATTTATTCATGTTGGTGTGTAGAATAGCGGGACGTATATAAAGGCACTGGAGTTGTTCTCCAACCAGGCGGCCCTGGAGGACACAGCTTGTGTGTATGCGTGCGTGCGTGCAGATCCTCATCCTCCATWAATCTTTCACCGTCCTCGTGCTCATCTGAGCCTATTGATTTAGCATTAGCATGGAAAGCCATGTTTTTTTTCTGTGTGTCTGGTGAGGAAGGCCTTCTGGACCTAAATTACAGCGAGCTCAGCCTTTTTAGCCTCTCTTGTGCGTCATCTTCTCTCTGTCCAAATCATCTCTCAGCTCCTTTAAGTGCTGGGTGTTACTTTTAACAGTATAGCTCTGGCCTCCAGCCAAATAGATGAACAGATGAAGTAGCACCCAGACAACATACAGTTGCAACACTTGACAACTCATTCTTTATCCTCTAACCATTCTCATTCTCTATCCTCTCCTGTTCTTTTTTTTTMACCTGTTTTTAACTAGGCAAGTCAGTMAAGAACAAATTCTTATTTTCAATGACGGCTATGSGTGGCAAAATTGCAAGATRATGTTATAATACTTTAATTGCATCAAATGGTTGTTTMATTTCAACAGAATAGAGTATTGTTAACTATTGTGTGTGTGTGTGTGTGTGTGTTCTACTGAGGATGGGCCTCTGGGAGATAACACTGACAGGAGATTTACGATGCCTTTTGGYTGATAAAACCTAAAGACCATTCCAGAGCATGAGTTAATGTTTCTGTTCTATACCGTACCAYGGAGAGATGGTTCCAGCTTGGAGTCGGAGGGACTGACACTGGTCTATAAAACGAAAACTGTTGACACAGCAGATACTGTCTGCTATGTATTATAGGTATCTTTCATACAAATCTTAACCTTGTGACCCATTCTATATATCTGTTGTTCGTCATGTAGGTTGAAATGGGTGTATCTTGGCTAGAAAAGATCTTTGTACTTTTGTCTTGCCACTCTCAACGGATCATCAGAGATGGTGATGGGTTGACCAGCCATTGCTATTGCAAAGCTCTCACTATTTAAAGATTTAGTTTATGTATAACTCTGACTTGTGTGATAAGTTTGTCTCTCCTCATTTGATAGTAAAGAAATGAACCACCACACGGCCTAGGAACAGTGGGTTAACTGCCTTGTTCAGGGGCAGAACGACAGATTTTTACCTTGTCAGCTCGGGGATTCTTGCAACCTTTTGGTTACTAGTCCAACGCTCTAASCACTAGGCTACCTGCCGCCCCTATCTTCTTAAGGACWTAGTTGGGACATTTGATGTTGGAGGATTCATGTTGACTTGTCGCATACAACTATAGTAAGCACAGGATGCGGTGGATAATACAAGTAGTGGCAATAATACATATTACTAATAGGTATAGGGATTTAGAATGCCATCTTGTATAGAGTGGGCTCAGATAGAGATCCCCGACTTAGGAACAATCGCCCCCAGGTCCCCAGTTAGAGGTATAGTGACACAACAGGAGTAACAGATTTATAACCATGCCACAATGCAGACACACCAGCACTGAACAGGACGGAAGTTGGTTATAGCCCTAGTTTTAGCAGTGAGGGTGATGGTGATAGTGACAGTAACAGCCACAGTGTTTACGGGACAGACCTGACAGGGGCGGTGGTGGGGACTTTGGGTAGGGTGATGGTGAGCTTGCCCCCCTCCTCTGGGTCGTGTTGGTATTGGATGGGTTTGGTCTTGAGCAGGTCCGGGGCGGTRCTGATGGAGACCTGCTGCTGTAGACCCCCAGCACTGTTCCCTCTAGACATCAACACAAAGCTGTAGTCTGTGTCTGGCTGCAGCCTCGTGATCAGCTTCCTCTTCAGGTTCCCCTGCACCTCCACACTCTGCTGGTTATACAGTATCTAGATAGAGACACGGGGAGGAGTGCTTAGTTAAATATATATATATATATAATATATATATATATATATATATATACACACGCACACGCACACACGTACACAAACACACACACGTACACAAACACACATACAGTATCGGTCAAATGTTTGTACACCGCTACTTATTCCGGGGTTTGTCTTTATTTGACTGTTTTCTACATTGTAGAYTAATAGTGAAGACATCAAAACTATGAAATAARACATATGGAATCATGTAGTAACCAAAAAAGTGTTTAAAAAACCTAAATATATTTTATATTTGATTCAATACCAATAGTTCATTTTCTTTGGGTCCCCGCTCACGTGGGTTAGGGATTAGCATGAGTAAATCGTGTACTCAAGTACATGAACTGACATCAAAACTTCTTCTTCTTCTTTTTTCAAATACTGTAAAACGATTTGGTCAAAATGTTGTCTTGAAGACAATGTTCATTTGCTTTGACCCTAGTGTTCCATTTGTACATGTCACAGGAGGTTGGTGGCACCTTAATTGGGGAGGACAGGCTTGTGGTAATGGCTGGACCTGAATCAGTGGAATGGTATCAAACACATCAAACACATGGTTTAATGCCATMGCATTCGTTCTGTTCCAGCCATTATTGTGAGCCGTCCTCCCCTCAGGCATAATAAACTATATTGAAAAGAACACAGATTTTGATTTGGAACCTGAAAAATGTGCCATTCAACTTACCGAATCGAGCCTTGTTTCAAAGGATCACTCTTTAAGAYTAACTGTTGCGGACGTGAGATGCGAATCACTTCTCACTATTCTGTTATATTTTATTATAAAATAGGTGTCTTGACTGTGATAAGTGCTCGGGAAATAAGTGCATCTCGTCTGCTAAATGTACAAAACAATGCTATGCCATTGCACAGCCATAGGCTTCTACAAGCAAGCGCCATACGGCTGAAGGTTACTCCCTTTTTGAAGAGTATGTTCACGATATAATATAACCAGTTGATATTAGAGTTTTAATACATTAATCTTAATGGCATTAGTTTTTTTTATTGACTGAATATATATATATATATATATATATGTAGTTGAAGTCAGAAGTTTACATACACTTAGGTTGGAGTCATTAATTAAAACTCATTTTTCAACCACTCCAAAAATTTATTTTTAACCTCTCTTGGGTAGGGGGCAGTATTTTCACGTCCAGATGAAAAGCGCGCCCAGAGTAAACTGCCTGCTACTCAGGCCCAGATGCTAGGATATGCATATTTATTAGTAGATTTGGATAGAAAACACTCTGAAGTTTCTAAACTGTTTGAATGAGTCTGTGAGTATAACAGAACTCATACGGCAGGCAAAAACTGAGAAAAAATCCAACCAGGAAGTGGGAAATCTGAGGTTTGTAGTTTTTCACTCTTTGCTTATCCAAGATACAGTGGAATTGTGGTCATATTGCACTTCTAAGGCTTCCACTAGATGTCAACAGTCTTGCGTTCCATGCTTTCTGAAGCAAGGATTCTCGGTTGGAACATTATTGAAGATTTATGTTAAAAACATCCTAAAGATTGATTCTATACATTGTTTGACATGTTTCTACGGACTGTAACGGAACTTTTAGACTTTTCGTCTGCACCTAGTGATCGCGCGTCATGAATTTTGATTACTGGGCTAATCGCGCAAACAAAAAGGAGGTATTTGGACATAAATGATGGACTTCATCGACAAAACAAACATTTATTGTGGAACTGGGATTCTTGGGAGTGCATTCTGATGAAGATCATCAAAGGTAAGTGACTATTTATAATGTTATTTCTGACTTCTGTTGACTACACAACATGGCGGATATCTGTTTGGGTTGTGTTGGTCTCTGAGCACTGTGGTTTTACGGTAAAGTTTTTTGAAATCTGACACAGCGGTTGATTAAGGAGAAGTGGATCTAAAATTCCATGCATAACAGTTGTATCTTTTAGCATTGTTTATTATGAGTATTTCTGTAAATTGATGTGGCTCTCTGCAAAATCACCAGATGTTTTGGAATTACTGAACATAAGCGTCAATGTAAACTCAGATTTTTGATATAAATATGAACTTTACCGAACAAAACATACATGTATTGTGTAACATGAAGTCTCATGAGTGTCATCTCATGAAGATCATCAAAGGTTAGTGATTCATTATATCTCTATTTCTGCTTTTTGTGACTCCTGTCTTTGGCTGGAAAAATGGCTGTGTTTTTCTGTGACTTGGTTCTGACCTAATATAATCGTTTGGTGTGCTTTCGTTGTAAAGCCTTTTTGAAATCGGACACTGTGGCTGGATTTACAACAAGTGTATCTTTAAAATGGTGTAAAATACTTGTATGTTTAAGGAATTTTAATTATGGGATTTCTGTTGTTTTGAATTTGGCGCCCTGCACTTTCACTGGCTGTTGACGAGGTGAGACGCTACCGTCCCACATACCCTAGAGAGGTTAACAAACTATAGTTTTGGAAAGTCGGTTAGGACATCTACTTTTTGCATGACACAAGTACTTTTTCCAACAATTGTTTACAGACAGATTATTTCACATATAATTCACTGTGTCACAATTCCAGTGGGTAGAAGTTTACATACACTAGTTGACTGTGCCTTTAAACAGCTTGGAAAATTCAGAAAATTACGTCATGGCTTTAGAAGCTTCTGATAGGCTAATTGACATCATTTGAGTCAATTGGAGGTGTACCTGTGGATGTATTTCAAGGCCTACCTTCAAACTCAGTGCCTCTTTGCTTGACATCATGGACAATCAAAAGAATAAGCCAAGACGTCAGAAAAAAAATGTAGATTACTCAAGTCTGGTTCATCCTTGGGAGCAATTTCCAAATGCCTGAAGGTACCATGTTCATCTGTCCAAACAATAATACGTAAGTATAAACATCATGGGACCACGCAGCCGTCATACCGCTCAGGAAAGAGACGCGTTCTGTCTCCTAGAGATTAATGTACTTTGTGCGAAAAGTGCAAATCAATTCCAGAACAACAGCGAAGGACCTTGTGAAGATGCTGGAGGAAACCGGTACAAAAGTACCTATATCCACAGTAAAACGAGTCCTATATCGACATAACCTGAAAGGCGCTCAGCAAGGAAGAGCCACGGCTCCAAAGCCGCCATAAAAAGCCAGACTACAGTTTGCAACTGCACATGGGGACAAGTTCGTTCTTTTTGGAGAAATGTTCTCTGGTCTGATGAAACAAATTAGAACTGTTTGGCCATAATGACCATTATTGTGTTTGGAGTAAAAGGGGGGATGCTTGCAAGCTGAAGAACACCACTCCAATCGTGAAGCACAGGGGTGGCATCATGTTGGGGGGGTGCTTTGCTACAGGTGCACTTCACAAAATAAGATGGCATCACGAGGGAGGAAAATGATGTGGATATGTTGAAGCAACATCTCAAGACATCAGTCAGGAAGTTAAAGCTTGGTTGCAAATGAGTCTTCCAAATGGACAATGACCCAAGCATACTTCCAAAGTTGTGGCAAAATGGCTTACGGACAACAAAGTCAAGGTTGTGAAACAATGTCAGGAATTGTGAAAACTGAGTTTAAATGTAACTGTAATATAAGTTTAAGTTTAACATACACCTTTATATATATATATACACACACATGTTTTTGCCAGTGCTGCCTTGTACAATTTTTGTATTCCAGTACTCAAAAAAAGTAATTCCAGTACTTGAACAGTCAAAAAAGGTAAAATGCCCATCCCTAATGTGGGGGTGGCTGAGAACGAGATGGCAGTGACCAAAGGAGCACTACATCGACATAATTTCAGATTTTGACATTGGAACCAAGTTACTGATCAAAATCACAGACAAATGGCAAAAGGAATGGACAGAAGGGGGAAAAGGAAGGCATTTATACTCCACCCACTGGTTTCAATCCTCAATAGCCACAAAGGATTTTCAAGATGATCAGAGGTGGAGGACGAGGTAGTGATGTTACAATGATGATACCGGAGCTCCGAGMRATACGCCGAAATCGTGAAGCAGTTMACTTTGAAGCAGTGTGCCGATGCTTGTATTACTTTATTAGAAGCACGTGATCAATGATGTGCAAAGCTTCATTTTGTCAAACAACCACCTGATTGGTTTGGTATTGGTTTCGGTAGAAGYRAAAAAGGCTACCCTGCGCACCTGCTACGACGTGTAGGACGTCATCTATAATAATTTGTCTGTTTTAAATTATTTTGACCAGCAGGTGCCACTACTGTACACTATGTTGATCAAAGCCTCATGAACCTATTTTTGACACAATTAGCTGGCAATGCTCAATGCTTCAGAAAGCTTAGTTTAGTTTCCCAATCACTAGGTGGGGGTATTGCGTCTAACATTGGTTGGCACACCACCATAAAACCCCAACAAAGAAGAAAACATTAAAAAGTAACATTWTAACTTATTAAATATTTGTAAATCCAAACACTGGATTTACAAAGGCTTTAAGGAAACTCATACACTTCTGTACGTKTCATTACACCTACAAAAATGTCAAAGTTTACCCTTGTCATGTGATAACTATACAACAGAACCAGTGAACAGAAATGACATTTACTCTCATGGGTGTCAAATGAAAAAAGATCTGAAAGCCACGCCCCTACTTAACTACGCCTCCAGTCTTCCTGCTCTGACCCGCTGGGTCATATCTCAATAACCCAGCAGTTTTTAAGAAAACAACCCAAGTAACTGACACAACACCTGCAACAAAGCAGTTGGGTCAACCAAACAACCCAGCATTTTTTAGAGTGCACTATGATTATATTCTCCCTTCTTCCTTGTTTTGTTTTCTATATGAACCTCAGGACAGTTATGGACCACGTGTGATGGAATATAAAGCGTAACCAATTATTTCAAGCTTGGCCATYTCTTTCCTCATTCCCATGATATTTCAATACATATTTCAATCCTATCCCCTCCATTGTGTTGTGTGAGCCTTCTTTCCATTGTCCACTGACAAAAGTGGCGTCACTCACACACAATGCAATTCCCTCAATCTGTGCAGGCGAAAGGCACGCTATCAGGATGGAGTTGTCTTTACTTACTTTGAAAGGCACTTGAGACTTGTATGTTTCTGGCACTTCCCAAGTCAGCAGCACTGACGTCTTCATCACGGCTTTCACACCAAAGTTTTTGGTGAACTCTGGGGGGGTTGGGGGAGAAAGAGGGTGAGACGGAAGAGAGAGGGGTGAGATTGAGGGAGAGACGAGGGAGACAGAGGGTGAGGTGGGGCAGACAGGGTGAGGTGGAGGAGAGAGGGGTGAGACAGAGGAGGAGTTGGTGAGAGAGGGGTGAGACAGAGGGTGAGTTGGGGGAGACAGAGGGTGAGGTGGGGAGAGAGTGAAGAGACAGAGGTTAGGTGGGGGAGAGAGGGGTGAAACAGAGGTGACGGAGACAGAGGAAACACACAGAGGGTAAATTATACAAGAGCACTGTCATCTATACTTGCTGTAACATGATAGAACCATAGAGCATCTTGGGAGATAAAATAGAAAGGGACACAAAGCAGATAGAGAGCAGATAAACAGATTATGAAACGAGTCTCTGAAGAGATATCTAATTCATAATAGTTCACTAATGTTCAGTGACCCATACTTTTTAATGGTAACATTAAGTGATGTTATTGCATTTACACTTTAACATAAATATATGCATGATAAAACATCAGGGGAACTACTCACATGAGCTTTCTTCTACATTAAACTTTACTGTAACTGGTGGGGTGTAAAACGGTGGGATCTGAATCCCAGTATCTGGTAGCTGCCTCCTAGGCCTCTGTGCATTAGATTTGACTATGAATAGCTAGTAGCAGGAAGCTTAGCATATATTTCCACATGAGCCATATGTGCCCTAATATGAACATGAAAGGAGTGTTCCATGGTGCTGCTGTACTGGTTACGCTGGACTGGTTCTGCCACTCTAGTCCAGTTGCCACCAGCTTCCACACACACAGCTACGCATCTGTTCCTCTCCCATACCATCTGCTCTGTCTGTGCCAGAGAGACTGTGGATGTATATCTGTGTGTGTGGGGGGAGGGGTGTGGGGGTTGTGTGTGTGTGTGTGTGTGTGTGTGTGTGTATGCTTGCTTGCATGCCTGTGTGCATGTGGGTCTGGTGTTGTCTGCATCTGTGTGAGACTATTTATACAGATCAGTAGAGCTCATAAGGCATGGAGGTCAACACGATCATGCTCTCAGTGTGTGTGTGTGTGTGTGTGTGCGAGCGTGTGTGTTCACATGCGCACACTCGGGTTTGTGTGTAAACCTGCATTGCGTTTGTCCACCACATTCTCACCTGGCATGGCGGTAGACATGGTCCTGCTCTGTATACTAGGACTGATTGGTCCCCCTCCCTTGCTGGTGAATGCCCTGATCCTGATATCATAGGTGGTATCAGGCTGCAGCCCCATGATGGTCATCTGGGACTCTGTCGTGCTGTTGAGGCAGATAAGATAAGAGAAGATAAGATACCTCTGTTTTAGGACAATGGACTATCCAAGATTGACTTCATTGAGATAAAGTGAAGACTTTCTGTGTTAAGTGTTTTATCAATGTCTCAGAAGGTGTTTAAAAAACATTATTTACATTGGTATTGAATAATACCTGTTGGTGTGGTTCTGCTGGCTGTTGATATCTCTATACACCACAACGTACTGGACAATCTTCCCGTTCCTCTCAGCCAGCACCGGAGGCTCCCAGGCCAGCTTGGTGGTGGTGGTGGTCAGGCCCACAACGCTCAGATTCTGGGGATAGCTACTGGGCACATCGTCCGGCGTGGTAATCTCCTTCGCGTACTCCTCCCCGTTGCCCACCCGGTTTTTGGCACAGAGCTTGAAGACGTAGGTGGCGCCCTTGTGCAGGCCGGTGACGGTAAAGTGGTCTTCTATCTTCTTGAAGTCTTTTACGGTGAATGACGACTCCTCCATACGTTTGTACTGCAGCTGGTAGCCCATGTGCTCTCCCACCATCTCCTTCGGAGGTTGCCACTGGATGAGGGCTGTGTTACCGATGGTGGTGCTGATCATCATAGTGGGCTTGCCTGGGACTAATGGGTAAAGAGAGGGATTAGGATCATTAGGATAATGACATAAAAAAAACACTTAAAAATGACATAGAACACARCTAATGGGCCCTGGTCGAAAGTAYTGCACTATATGGGGAACATGGGGCCATTTGGGAGGCAACCATTGTGAGCAGTCAGAGTAAAAGGGCAGTTTCAGGTCAAGCCAGTCAGAGTGAGTACTACTGCACATTCACCATTTATACTGTACATCCTATTGTGTACATACAGTGCATTTGGAAAGATTCAGACACCTTGACCTTTTCCCCATTTTGTTACGTTGCAGCCTTATTCTAAAATGTAATAAAAATATGTTCCCCCCCATCAATTTACACACAATACCCCATAATGACAAAGCAAAAACAGGTTTTTAGATTGTTTTGCTAGTTTATATGTATAAAAAATAAACTGAAATTGCATAAGTATTCAGACCCTTTACTCAGTACTTTGTTGAAGCACCTTTGGCAGCGATTACAGCCTTGAGTCTTCTTGGGCATGACACTACAAGCTTGGCACACCTGTATTTGGGGAGTTTCTCCCATCCTTCTCTGCAGATCCTCTCAAGCTCTGTCAGGTTGGATGGGGAGGTCTCTCCAGAGATTTTCAATCGGATCAAATCCGGAGTCTAGCTGGGCCACTCAAGGACATTCAAGGACTTGTCCCGAAGCCACTCCTGTGTTGTCTTGGCTATATGCTTAGGGTAATTGTCCTGTTGAAAGGTGAACTTTCGCCCAATTCTGAGGTCCTGAGCGCTCTGGAGCCGGTTTTCATAAAGGATCTCTATGTACTTTGCTCTGTTCATCTTTGCCTCGATCCTGACTAGTGTCCCAGTCCCTACCGCTGAAAAACATCCCCATAGCATGATACTGCCACCARCATGCTTCACCATAGGGATGTTGCCAGGTTTTCTCCAGATGTGGCACCTGGCATTCAGGCCAAATAGTTCAATTTTGGTTTCATCAGGCCAGAGAATCTTGTTTCTCATGGACTGAGAGTCCCTTAGGTGCCTTTTGGCCACCTCCAAGGGGCTGTCATGTGCATTTTACTGAGTTGTGGCTTCCGTCTGGCCACTCTAACATAAAGCCCTGATCGGTGGAGTGTTGCAGAGATGGTTGTCCTTCTGGAAGGTTCTCCCATCTCCACAGAGGAACTCTGGAGCTCTGTCAGAGTGACCATCGGGTTCTTGGTCACCTCCTTGACCAAGGCCCTTGTCCCCAGATTGCTCAGTTAGGCCGGACGGACAGCTGTAGGAAGAGTCTTGGTGGTTCCAAACCTCTTCCATTTAAGAGTGATGGAGGCCACTGTGTCCTTGGGGACCTTCAATGCTGCAGAAATGTTTGGTTWCCCTTCCCCAGKTCTGTGCCTCGACACAATCCTGTCTCTGAGRTCTACGAACAATTCCTTTGACCTCATGGCTTGMTTTTTTGCTRTGACATGCACTGTCAACTGTGGGACCTTATACAGACAGGTATGTGKCTTTCCAAATCATGCCCAATCAATTGAATTTACCACAGCTGGACTCCAAAKAAGTTKTAGAAACAGRTCAAGGATGATCAATGGAAAGAGGATACACCTGAGCAATTAAAAAAATTTTTTTTTGCAAAAATGTACATAAACCTGTTTTCGCTTTGTCATTATGGGGTATTGTGTGTAGATTGATGAGGAAAATAATTAATTTCATCAATTTTATAATAAGGCTGTAACAAAATGTGGAAAAAGGGAAGGGGTCTGAATACTTTCCGAATGCACTGCATACTACTTTCTTCTACTTGTTATTTTAGATTAGATTTTTCATTATATTGACATTGATATTTGTACTGCCGTGCCATTTTGGAAGAAAASATTCTCTTTCACAATAATCACCTGATCAAGAAGGAGCAATGATTTAGCTGTACACACTTGCTCCTGRGTGTGTGTGTTTGTGTTTGTGTGCAGCTCTACACACCTGCTCCTGTTGTGGTGACCACCTTGGCCTTACTGCGTGCCCCATCCCCCTTGGTGGTATAGGCTGCCACAGTGACAGAGTAGGTGGTCTCAGGGAGCAGGCCTGRTATGACAGTCTCCTGGTGGAGAGAAATGCACAAACAGCCCATGTTAGACTAATGCTATGATGAGATGATGCCTAACACAATYGCCCAGCCTTCATCCACTGTACTGTGTTCAGTCCACTCTGGTAGGGTTAGGCAGTCAAGCGCACACGCACACGCACACACACAATACGTCAGTGTAGCATTTGAAATACTCCCAAAGCATTGCATTTCTTTTTGAGAAATGGTTGCAGAGAAGGTAAAGAAACAAACAAAAGCTCCAATGGATTGAAAATAAATAGAGAACAATTTTGGTACTCCCATGTTGCTGTGGTGATATAAGAACTGAGATTAAACCATGTACACTCAGTGGCCAGTTTATAAGGTACACCACCACATGGTTCGCTCCTAGAAGTGAGTCACGTGGCCGAGGCTTGCTATATAAAGCAGGCATTGAGGCATTGAGGCATTCAGTTACTGTTCGATTGAACGTTAGAATGGGCCAAAAGAGTGACCTAAGCAACTTTGAGCATGGTATGATCGGCAATGCCAGGCACGCCGTTTCCGGTATCTCAGATATGGCCAGCTTCCTGGGCTTTTCACGCATGACAGTGTCTAGGGTTTACCGAGAACGGTGCGACAAACAAAAAACATACATTCAGCGGCAGTCCTGTGGGCGAAAACAGCTCGTTCATAAGAGGTCGAAGGAGAATTGCAAGAATCATGCAAGCTAAAAGGCTGGCCACAAACAGGAAAATAGTGGGCCAGTACAATGGTGGTGTGTAGAACGGCATCTCGGAACACACAACTCGTCWGTCCTTGTCACAGATGGYCTATTGCAGCAGACGYCCACACCGGGTTCCACTCCTATCAGCTAAAAACAAGAAGAAGTGGCTTCAGTGGGCACGCAATCACCAACACTGGACAATTGAGGAGTGGAAAAACATTGCTTGTCCGACGAATCCTGGTTACTGTTACGTCATGCTGATGGCAGAGTGAGGATTTGGTGTAAGCAGCATGGCCCCATCCTGCCTGGTGTCAACAGTACAGGCTGGTGGCAATGGTGTAATGGTGTGGGAAATGTTTTCCTGGCATATGTTAGGTCCGTTGATACCAATTGAGCAATGTCTCCATGCCCCAAATAATTCAGCCTGTTCTGGAGGCTAAGGGGGTTCCGACCCGGTACAAGATGGGTGTACCTATATACTGGCCACTGAGTGTATARACTAACTGTGTTCATTGGATGATTGTAAGAGGGGTCAGCTTGGTACTCATAAACTGCTTGGGAAGAAATCTAAAATTGATCTGTCCTCATCGATATCTGTCCTCAAGATTGGCTGTARTCAAGAAGCCACCTCTACTTGTTCTACGTGATGAAGAGATGCATATTSAATATGATTCACTTTAGTTACTATGTGTCTGTCCCTCAGGTGCAGAAACATTAACATTTGGTTGTATTGTCTGATGGTAGGGTCATTGCTGTATTTTACAACTTACCCCAAACAAGGTTGCTGAAAGAGATATTGTCTGTGTGAAGGAAAAAGTACTGTTGCCATAACAGACATTTTAGAGTTGTCACGTTCCTGACCTGTTTTCTCTTATTTTTGTATGTGTTTAGTTGGTCAGGGCGTGAGTTGGGGTGGGCATTCTATGTTATGTGTTTCTATGTTTGTTTAAATGGGTTGCCTGATATGGTTCTCAATTAGAGGCAGGTGTTTGACATTTCCTCTGATTGAGAACCATATTAAGGTAGGATGTTCTCACTGTTTGTTTGTGGGTGATTGTATCTCGTGTCTGTATGTGTTACCACACGGGACTGTTTCGTTTGTGTAGTCTGTTCGTGTGTTCTTCGTGTTTATGTAAGTGCTCAAGTTCAGGTCTGTCTACGTCGTTTTGTTGTTTTGTAATTTTTCAAGTATATTTTCGTGTTAGTGTTCGTTTACGTCTTATTAAATAAATTCATTAATGTCTTCATCACCCGCTGCGCCTTGGTCCAATCTCTCTCCGCAAGACGAACGTTACAAGAGTTGGATAGTACTCATCACTCATGCGGTTACTGTGTCTCAGTACTGTGTCTGAGTCATTTTCTAAATATCTCCTCATTCTTCATGATTTTTAGGTATACAATCCAGAAATAAAAACCCATTGACCAGTGTGGAATTACACAACCGAAAAACAAATACAGTTGTCACAGCTTTGATCACAGCGTCTTGCAAATGGCACCCTATTGCCTATACAGTGCACTACTTTTGACCAGGTACCCATATGGCTCTGGTCAAAAGTAGTGCACTAGGGAACAGGGAGCCATTTGGGACACAGAACTAGTCAGACACTCTTGAAGGTAAGTCAAATTGTTCCAAGGTTTTCCCTCTCTCGCTCTGACTGGGCAGAACCAAAGGCTTTAAAGCAGTTTGTATCTAACTGTAAATTGTAGGCTATAACAAGCAAACCAATAAAAAGTCAACACTGAGCACATCATACATAAAACKCAAGCACACATACACAAACCACACAAACATACAGTACACGACACAAATAAAACATGTAGATCTCTCTCTCTCACAGACCCTCACACACATCTACATCTAAGTGCACATGTTCTTTCTCCATTTCAAAAGGAACTCATTAAATCGTCGACACATAAGCCCATAAAAGACTTGGAGAGGTTTTTTCTCCTCTGACTGAGCAGGGATCCATGAGATGAGCGAGAGAGCGGTGGGGAGGAGGGGAGTCAGTTAAGATCAGAGGTATGTAATAGGTTACTGCCTAGGTTCCTGCCTTTCTTGGGAGTTTTTCCTAGCCACTTTGKTTCTACATCTGCATTGCTTGATCTTTGGGGTTTTAGGCTGGGTAGCTGTATAGCACTGTTTCAAATTCGATAAGAGACATTACTGTGCAGCCGTATTCATCGACCTGGCCAAGGCTTTCGACTCTGTCAATCAACACATTCTTATTGGCAGACTCGACAGCCTTGGTTTCTCAAATGATTGCCTCGCCTGGTTTACCAACTTGTGGTGTTGATCTGTATCTCGTGTCTGTATGTGTACCACACGGCGCGTTTCTTTGATGTTAGTCTGTTCGTTGTTTTCGTGTTTATGTAAGTGCTCAAGTCAGTCTGTCTACGTCGTTGTTGTTTTTTGTATTTTTCAAGTATATTTCGTGTATGTGGTATTTACAGTAGTTATTAAATAAATTCATAATGTCTCATCACCCGCTGCGCCTTGGTCGCAATCTCTTCGCAAGTACACGACGTTACAGAGTTGGATAGTACTCATCACTCATGCGGTTACTGGTCTCAGTATGTGTCTGAGTCATTTCTAAATTATTCCTCATTCTTCATGATTTTTAGGTATACAATCCAAAATAAAAAACCCATTGACAGTTGGATTACACAACCGAAAAACAATACAGTTGTCACAGCTTTGATCACAGGTCTTGCAAATGGCACCCTATTGCCTATACAGTGCACTACTTTTGACCAGGTACCATATGGCTCTGGTCAAAAGTAGTGCACTAGGAACAGGGAGCCATTTGGGACACAGAACTAGTCAGACACTCTTGAAGGTAAGTCAAATTGTTCCAGGTGTTTCCCTCTCTCGCTCTGACTGGGCAGAACCAAAGGCTTTAAAGCAGTTTGTATCTAACTGTAAATTGTAGGCTATAACAAGCAAAACAATAAAAGTCAAACTGAGCACATCATACATAAAACAAGCACACATACACAAACCACCACAAACATACAGTACACGAACAAATAAAACATGTAGATCTCTCTCTCTCACAGACCCTCACACACATCTACATCTAAGTGCACATGTTCTTTCTCCATTTCAAAAGGAACTCATTTAATCGTCGACACATAAGCCATAAAGACTTGGAAGAGTTTTTCTCCTCTGACTGAGCAGGGATCCATGAGATGAGCGAGAGAGCGGTGGGAGGAGGGGAGTCAGTTAAATCAGAGGTATGTAATAGGTTACTGCCTAGGTTCCTGCCTTTCTTGGGAGTTTTTCCTAGCCACTTTGTTCTACATCTGCATTGCTTGATCTTTTGGGGTTTTAGGCTGGGTAGCTGTATAGCACTGTTTCAAATTCGTAAGAACATTACTGTGCAGCCGTATTCATCGACCTGGCCAAGGCTTTCGACTCCTGTCAATCAACACATTCTTATTGGCAGACCGACAGCCTTGGTTTCTCAAATGATTGCTCGCCTGGTTACCAACACTTCTCAGACAGAGTTCAGTGTGTCAAATCGAGGGCCTGTTGTCCGACCTCGGTCGGACGTGCTCTAAGGGGTGCCACAGGGTTCAATCTCGGGCCAACTCTCTTCTCTGTTATACATCAATGATGTTGCTCTTGCTGCTGTGTATTCTCTGAAACACCTCTACGCAGACGACACCATCTGTATACTCTGCCCCTCTTTGGACACTGTGTTAACTAACCTCCAGACGAGCTTCAATGCCATACAATCTCCTTCCGTGGCCTCCAACTGCTCTTAAATGCAAGTAAAACTAAATGCATGCATTCAAGCCGATCACTGCCTGCACCTGCTCGCCCGTCCAGCATCACTACTCTGGACAACTACAAATACCTAGGTGTCTGGTTAGACTGTAAACTTCCCAGACTCACATTAAGCATCTCCAATACCAAAAATAATTAAATCTGATCGGCTTCCTATTCGCAACAAAGCAATCCTTCAATCATGCGCCAAAACATAACCCTAGTAAAAACTGAACATCCTACTAATCTCGACTTCGGTGATGTCATCTATAAAGTAGCTCCAAACACTCTACTCAACAAACTGGATGCAGTCTATCACATGCATCCGTTTTGTCACCAAGCCCCATACACTACACCACCATTGCGACCTGTACGCTCTCGTTGGTTGGCCTTTGCTTCATACTCGTCGCAAACCCACTGGCTACAGGCTATCTACAAGTTCCTGCTAGGTAAAGCCCGCATTATGTCTCAGCTCACTGGTCACCATAGCAGCACCCACTCATAGCACGCGCTCCAGAAGGTATATCTCACTTGGTCACCCCCAGCCAATTCCTCCTTTGTCGTCTTTCCTTCCAGTTCTCTGCTGCCAATGATTGGAACGAACTGCAAAATCTCTGAAGCTGAGACTCATATCTCCTCACTAGCTTTAACGCCAGCTGTCAAGAGCAGCTCACAGATCCTGCACCTGTACATAGGCCCATCTGTAAACAACCCATCTATCTACCTACCTCATCCCCATACATTATTTATTATTTATCTTTCTCCCTTTTTGCAGGCCGTTCTTCACTTGCACAATTCACTCTCTGCACATCTACCCATTAGCACAGTTGTGTACATCTGCTCTATTTAATTTACACTTTCGCGCCCACCATGGACTCTTTATTGCCTTAACTTCTCCTATCCTACCTCATTTGCACATGCTGTATATAGACTTTTTCTACTGTATTACTGATTTTTTGTTTGTTTATTCCATGTGTAACTTCTGTGTTGTTGTATGTGTCGAACTGCTTGCTTTATCTTGGCCAGTCGCAAGATTGCAAATGAGAACTTGTTCATCAACTAGCCTACTGGTGAAATAAAAAAATACATAAAATATTAAACATTAAAAGACCAGTCAGTTAATCTGGAAAATGTCAAGAACTTTGAAAGTTTTTGCAAGTGCAGTCGCAAAAAACCATCAAGCGCGATGATGGGAACTAGCTCTCATGAGGACCGCCACCAGGAGAGGAAAGACCCAGATTACTCTGATGCAGAGATAAGTTCATTAGTTACCAGCCTCAGAAATTGCGAGTTCAAGTAACAGACACATTTCAACATCAACTGTTCCAGAGGAGACTGTGTGAATCAAGCCATTGATGGTGAATTTTCTGC
>NC_036853.1:27755312-27760885 GCF_002910315.2 Salvelinus sp. IW2-2015 | reverse complement strand
TTTCTGCAAAGATATTTCTTGTATTCGGTGCATGTGACAAATAAAATGTCTCCACGTGTGGTTTCCAACATGAACCATGGAGTTGGAGGTGCGATGGTGTGGGGGTGCTTTGCTGGTGACACTGTCAGTGATTTATTTAGAATTTAAGGCACTCTTTACCAGCATGGCTACCATGGCATTGTGCAGCGATATTCCATCCCTTCTGGTTGGCGTTTAGTGGTACAATGACCCAACARACCTCCAGGCTGTGTAAGCGCTATWTGACCAAGAAGGAGAGTGATGGAGTGCTGCATCAGATGACCTGGCCTCCACAACTACCCGACCTCAACCCAATTGAGATGGTTTGGGATGAGTTGGACTGCAGAGTGAAGGAAAAGCAGCTAACAAGTGCTCAGCATATGTGGGAACTCCTTCAAGGCTGTTTGAAAAGTTGTCCAAGTGAAGCTGGTTTTCCAAAGCTGTAATCAAGGCAAAGGATTGGATACTTTTAAGAATCTCAACATAAAATATATTTTGATTTCTTTAACACTTTTTTGGTTACTACATGATTCCATATGTGTTATATCACAATGTTGATGTCTTCTCTATTATTCTACAACGTAGATGACAGTAAAAATAAAGAAAAACCCTTGAATGAGTGGGTGCAAAAACTTTTGACTGGTACTGTAATTGTTTGATTTACTGTAATATATTTTTGCATGTACACTGATTGGTTGATTCATTTCATGCTACACAAAAAAATATAAATAACATACAGTTTTCTAAACTAATTCAATCTGTTAGAATTTTTTGCGCTTGTTATTGAGATGGTTGTTCTTGAGGTAGTCTCAGTATTCAATCTCCTCTACTCTGGCAGTCATTCTGAATGCAGGTTATGGGTAACTAACAATTACACTTGTTGGATATCTCTGGCTGGATTCCAATAGGAATCACACATCACTTTGCAAGCCAGCATAATGTGACTTGCAGGCCTGATGTGGCCTGTAAACCAGGAGATTCCTAACATCACTGTGTTAGGGTATAACTAGGTCCTCAAAGAAAGGCTTTATTATTTACAGTATGTATTGTCATAAATATGTATATTTTAAAGGCTAATAAGGCTGGTGGAACCATTCTTAAAAGGTTCGAAGAACCCTCCAAAGGTAAAAGGGTTCACTGTAGAACCCTTCAAAGGGGTTCTTGGCAGAACCCTCCATAGAGAGTTCTAGGTAGAACCATATACAGGGGGTTCTTTGAAGAACCCCAAATAAAGAGTTCTAGTCAGAACCCTCTGCAAAGGGTTATACCCAGCACAAAAAAGGATTCCCCTATGGGGACAAACTGAAGAATCCTATATGTTTCTACACAGCACCTTTTTTTTATTAGAGTGTACTTTTGACCAGGGCCCATAGGGACACAGGCATGCTTTTGACCAGGGCCCATAGGGACACAGGCATGCTTTTGACCCGGGCCCATAGTGACACAGGCATGCAAGTAGTGCAATATCAAGGGAATAGTGTGTCATTTGTGATGAATGAGAGTCAGACGGAAGAGTGAAAGTCAGAGACAGGAGCTGGGCTTCCAACTGAGAACACCCAGAGAGACTCATCCACCCATCCCTRTATCCCTCCATCTCATTCGCCCATCAACCTACCACCCATGGCGCCAGCTTGTAAGTGCCTGGGGCATGGAGCTCAGCACAGCCCTCCGAGAGCAGATGAGATAACAGACCAAGAAACTGCAGCTAGCAACCACAGGAATGACATGGCCAGCTCCGCTTCCCAGAGCCCAAACAAATCTTTAATTATGATTTCATGGCCATAGCCCTCACATCTTATTGCAATGATAATCATAAAAAGAAGCTCTTCCCTTTCTGATAATGATGATCAGCCATGTAATCACAGACATGCTACTGAGCAGAGCAGGCTGGCGTAGTAGGCTATTTTGGAGCAAAGATCGCCCACTTAGGTTTAAGAAGCAGCCATCTCAATCTTTCGGGGGGGGGGGGTTTCAAGATGAGAGGGAATACAAGTCATCTGAAGCTATTATTTCTTTTAAAAGCCTCATTATTTTTATCGTACAGGATTCCTTTTTTAGTTTTGGTGCTGGAGTGGTTTCTCTCTTTCATTTGGAATAAAAATCTAATCAGGCTCTTCTCTCTTATTCAAAGCAGAGGATGGAGAGGGAGGAGGAGGGGAGGAGGAATTCGGGTTCTCTGGGAATGTAGGGATGGATTCCCAAGGAGGGAATAGATTAAACATTTAACATTAAGACAGACTGCATCCCAAATGGCACCCGATTCCCCTTTTGACCAGAGCCTATAGGGCTCTGGTCAAAAGTAGTGCACTATAAAGAATATGGTGCCATTTGGGACGCAGGCCAAGACATGATGAAAGATTCCATTCTGCATCCAAGGGAACTCTGTCTGGCTTTGTTTAATTGAAGCCAATCAAGTTATCATGACTTCCAGTTCCAGTAGACTCCAGATCATACGCTTCTGGTCCTCTCCACCTACTTCTTCCACCCCTCTATTCCACCTCCTCCTTCCACTTACCTATTCCACCGTCCTCCTTTTTCTAAACCTCCATCCTAAATCACCAGGGGTTCCTACACTGTGAAATCCAAGTGTTTAGGATCTGAACACATACCTCAACACTTTTCTGCAACACTTTTTAAACACGTCAAGGCATTTATAATTTCAATAAAAACACGTCACAGTGTTCGGATTGTAAACACCAAAATATGTTTATTCGTTGCCAGTGCAATTTTAGCACGTAATCTTGGTGGCAAAAAAACTAACATTTGGGAACGCATGCCAGCAAAGCCACTACACAACACACACTAAACAATTCATTAATTGCCACTATAACGGTGACAAACTGTGCCCACAAAATGTTAGGCCTACATAAAGCTGTCCCAACAGCAGTCCACAACAGCAGTCCAAAACCTTACGACTGTTAGACTGGCTATCAGCAGAGCCTCGTCTGGCAGCAAAACAGCTAATTCAGGCTCATTTACTGCCTTTAAAAAAAGCATAGCTGAAATGGCTGACTTGCTTAAACAAATGTGGTTTCTACTGACAATTGAGATGAACAAACTATGGCATAAGGGGACGACAAGCAGATAAGAGGCAATCCGTAATTTCGATTAAGACATTAATGAGTGAGCTWGGACGGCCGTAGTCAATGTAAATATTTGTTAAGCACTTTTTAAATGTACAGCGACAGAATTCAGAACAAGGGCCATTCTTACAGTGATCTCCCTGTACACCAAGTCAGAACCATAGGAAAAATAAAGTGGGCATAAAAGCAGACAATGAAAGCTCTTACAATATTCAAAYATGACATTTATCTAAACAGGTTATAGGTTACATGTGCACCACCAAGTCAGAACAGTAGGCGAAATTATGAGGGGTAAAGGGAGCAAATGATTAGGGTGAGGCACATGGGCTACTAACAGTTTAATACACAACATACACTTCGTATTACTTTCTTAGCTGCAGTATAGGTATCTCACTGGCATATTACATAATTTATGTAGTTGTGTACAATACATTTTTGGACTCACCTTGTTGTGCTGTGCTCATTTGAACAGGAAGGTGGCGCGGGAGTTCTTCGTGGGCAAATTTTGTCATCAAACTTTGTCATCAAAGTCTAGCATTTTCTGGATTTATGGTGCTTTCAYGACAACTGGGAACTCGGAAAAAACAAGGTTGAATCATGATGACGTCAGTGGCCTCCAGGTCGCAGCTCTAGTAAGAGGCCAGAGTCCCGGCTTGGAATTCCGAGTTGGATGACCTTTCAAAATGTATTTTCCCAGTCGGAGCTCGTTTATTCCCAAAATCCCAGTTGTCTTGAACTCACTGAAGTCAGATTTCCCAGTTCCAAGTTAAACAGTTGTTTTGAGCACGGCACAAATTATGCTAGATTGACAACATGGCCAATGTTGAATATTTGTCATTTTAAGCTTGGAAAAGAGACCACCCTTAAAGCCAGAAATGGGACCACACACCCACTCCATTGAATAGCAGGGTAGTGATTGCTTWGCAATGCTTGCAGTTAGCCACTGATTCCTTCCAAACCACTCAATGTTGAATTTGCGATTTCCAACTTGTTGTCTTATGTTTATGTCCAATGGTATATACAGTTGAAGTCGAAAGTTTTACATACACATTTCGTCCAAAATAGATTTAATCGTTTGACATCTCTTGCATTAATCCCTATTAAATTCCCTGTCTTGGGTAGTTAGGATCACCATTCATTTTTAAAAAATGTGAATGTCAGAATAATGGTAGTAGAGAATGATTTATTTCAGCTTTTATTTCCTTTCTGCACATTCCAGTGGGTGCAGAAAGTTTCCATACACTCAATTAGAATTTAGGAGCATGTGCCTTTTTAAATTGCTTAACTTGGGTCAAACATTCTCGCGGTGTAGCCTCCTCCACAAGCTTCACAAAAGTGGGTGAAGTTTTGGTTCCATTCCCTCCTGACAGCGCTAGTGTACTGAGTCAGGTTTGTTGGCCTCCTTGCCTCGCACACCACTTTTTTCAGATATCTGGAGCCACAATTTTATATAGGGTAGGATGGTGGGTGGAGGTCAGGGTGGCTTTTTGGGGTTGATGGGCACTCCAATGTACTGGTTGGGTGACTTTTTGGTTTGTCTTGGTTAGCTTGTTTGGCCACGAATTTGGGAAGTGGGATGTCTTGGGGTTGTTTGTCCATTTTGGAAGACATTTGCGACTGAGCTTTAACTTCCTGACTGATGTCTTGAAGATGTTGCTTTTGTCAATATTATCCACATTTTTGAAATTTTCCTCGCCCTTGTATGATGCCATCTATGTTGTTGTGAAGTGCACCAGTCCCGTCCTTGCAGGCAAAGGCATGCTTCACAAATTGGCAGAACATGATGCCTGCCAACAGAGTGGCTTTCAGCGGTTTGGGATGGGTGTTTTTTGGTTCTGGCTTGCAGATGCTCCCCTTTGGGTTCCTCCATGGCTATAACAATGTCATTTTGGCGCAAAACAGTTTTATAATTTTGGGTTTTGTCTTCATCAGGGGTCAGAGGGACTTCTTCAAAAGGGTATCGAGATATGGGCTGGTTGTCCCCCATGTGCGTTGGCAAATACCGTAGTCTGGCTGTTTTTTATGTGGGCGGTTTTTGAGCATGGTGGCTGGTGCTTTCTTGCTGGATGCAAGCCTTTTCAGGTCTGGTCTGAGGTAGTATTTGGACGGGGTTGGGGGATATGGTTATTGGTACTTTTGTAGCGTTTCCCTCGCAGCATCTTCACAGGTTCCTTTTATGCTTGTTTGTTTCTTTCTGGGATTGATTTTTGCCTTTTCACACAAAGTAGTTCCTCTCTAGGAGACAGAACGCGTCTCTTCCTGAGCGGTATGACGGCTGTGTGGTCCCATGGTGTTTATACTTGCGTACTATTGTTTGTACAGATGAACGTGTTACCTTCAGGCATTTGGAAATTGCTCCAAGGATGAACCAGACTTGTGGAGTTCTACAATTTTTTGAGCTCTTGCTGATTTCTTTTGATTTTCCCATGTTGTCAAGCAAAGGCACTGAGTTCTTGTTAAGGGTAGGGCCTG
>NC_036853.1:27748526-27750074 GCF_002910315.2 Salvelinus sp. IW2-2015 | reverse complement strand
GGTAGGCCTTGAATTACATACACAGGTACACTTCCAATTGACTCAAATGATATCAATTAGCCGATCAGAAGCTTCTAAAGCCATGACATAATTTTCTGGAATTTTCCAAACTGTTTAAAGGCACAGTCAACTTAGTGTATGTAAACTTCTGACCCACTGGAATTGTGATACAGTGAATTATAAGTGAAATAATCTGTCTGTAAACAAATGTTTGAAAAATGATTTGTGTCATGCAGAAGGTAGATGTCCTAACCGACTATAGTTTGTTAACAAAAAATTTGTGGAGTGGTTGAAAAACGAGTTTTAATGACTCCAACCTAAGTGTATGTAAACTTCCGACTTCAACTGTACATAAGGTCACTTATAAATGTCCATGTTTTTGCACGTTGTGTTAGCTAACCTAAGTTTAACATTTTAAAAGCTAATTGATCATTAGAAAACCCTTTTGCAATTGTGTTAGCACAGCTGAAAACTGTTGTCCTGATTAAAGAAGCAATAAACTGCCCTTCTTTAGCCTAGTTGAGTATCTGGAGCATCAGCATTTGTGGTTTCGATTACAGGCTCAGAATGGCCACACACAAAGAACTTTCTTCTGAAACTCGTCAGTCAGCGTTGTACGAGATCTTCAGTTTCTAGGCAATTTCTCACATGGAATAGCCTTCATTTCTCAGAACAAGAATAGGCTGACGAGTTTCAGAAGAAAGTTCTGAACGCTTAGGATATACAGTATAGGTGTTCACAACTGAACAGGACATTTGATTGAAAGTAGTGGGAGACACATTACTAGGTCTGGCCAGAAATGTACACACAAATAAACCATATTGACACCTTTTTMTTCTTGGGAACCAAAACAAAAGAAGATTTACAGCAGTAATGCCTCAGAGARGAGAGGTGCTGCTGGTTCTCACGCAACATGACGACACTACTGAGCCATGGAGAGAGTGCTGCCAAGACACACACACATGTGRGCAAGTATTCACACACGCACACACACCTCCCCCACACACACAAAAATCGACCTGCAACAAAACATGCTGGGAAATATGATAAGGAGGCCCCACCCACGTCTTTTTCACTCAGAGAGTTACTCACACAGTCGAGTAACAATAACACCACGAGATTCAAAATATTTCTTGAATCAAATGTCCTGTTTKATTGTGCTGAAATGTAGGTAAGGTGACTGACATTCCTAACACTAATCTGAATAAAAGACATAGAAAGTTACATCAATGACTAAATGCACTGTGTGAGACACATTACTAGGTCTGGCCAGAAATGTACACACAAATAAACCATATTGACACCTTTTTTTCTTGGGAACCAAAACAAAAGAAGATTTACAGCAGTAATGCCTCAGAGAGAGAGGTGCTGCTGGTTCTCACGCAACATGACGCACTACTGAGCCATGGAGAGAGTGCTGCCAAGACACACACACATGTGGCAAGTATTCACACACGCACACACACCTCCCCACACACACAAAAATCGACCTGCAACAAAACATGCTGGGAAATATGATAAGGAGGCCCCACCCACGTTTTTTCACTC
>NC_036853.1:27737411-27742509 GCF_002910315.2 Salvelinus sp. IW2-2015 | reverse complement strand
TAAAAAGGACGATGGGAAAGTAAAACACTAGTGTTTAAAATCTGAACACTTAAGAGTTACTCACACAGTCGAGTAACAATAACACCACGAGATTCAAAATATTTCTTGAATCAAATGTCCTGTTTKATTGTGCTGAAATGTAGGTAAGGTGACTGACATTCCTAACACTAATCTGAATAAAAGACATAGAAAGTTACATCAATGACTAAATGCACTKTAAAAAGGACGATGGGAAAGTAAACACTAGTGTTTAAAATCTGAACACTTAGGCTATACAGTGTAGGTGTTCTTCTGGTTGGAAACTGACTGGAAAAAGCTGACTATCATGTTTTAATCTTGCATTCTAAACGCCTGTGTTTAAGATGAGAACACCTATCGGCACATCTAAATTTCTAATATTTCAGTTTTAAACACTGACGTTTAGGTTATAAACGTGTCACATGTATTATGTTTTTACAGTGTACGTCGCTGTCTTACAGTTACACGACTATCAGGCCTAATTAGCAACTATACTGCTGAGTTGGTGTTCACACGGGAGCTCTGAACAGTCACTTTGGTGTTTTATTAATTTTTAGTAACTGCCTGAGAATAGCTCTATGATGACAAAGTGGCYAACATAACGMGTGTGTTCGTAAATTCAATCTGGAGTGCCAGTGTGTGCTCAGAGTGCGCTCTGGGCGTTCCTAAATTCAGAGCTTTGTCAAGTTGTCCGTTTGTAAATTCAGAGTGTTTCGCTCTCGGGGGGGTTCAGAGCGCACACTGAACGCTCTGGCGAGGAGTAGGCTTGATCTGAGTGTTCTGACCTCACAACGGAAGTCCAGCACCCAACCTAACTGGCTAACATTGGCTGGCTTGCTAGCTACTTCCAGACACAAATAAGAGAACAACTCACTCTGACCATTTCACTCACCCTAGCAGAGCTGGTTWGGCTGTTTTCATGTTATCCAGAGAGTTGGTGACTGTGCTGCTGGCAACAATTTAATGASGCTTTCTTACTGACGTTTACTGACACCGGCCACATTCATCAGGTTTTGAGCGTTCGTAAATTCATCAGTTATTTTGCGCTCTGGCACACTCATACGAGAGTGSTCAGAAATCAGAGTAGAGAGCCGGAGTGAATTTACSAACGCACCCAAAGTAAGATACATTCTAAACTAGAATGCGTAGAATCTCCATAGCCTAATACAGTATCTTAAATTCTGAAACTACCTTGACGTAATGAGTGATGCATCAATGTTCCATTAGCGGCCCAGTATTGATGGGTTCTGGGAAACTGAAGATAAATTAATTTGGAGCTGTGGCTGTGGTTCCATTAGTAGCCACAGAAAAGAGGCCAAGAAAAGCCCTAGCTCCTGCTCCTAAAACCCTGTGCTTATTCTGCAGACTCTGAACTGACAATCTGGAGTTGTCACTACCTGTTTGGCATTAGGAACAGATGCTCCAGTCAGTCTGATACCTTTTTCTTTCCCCTCACAGACAATGTAAAAAGCTCCGGAGCAGACATTCCCAGCCCCATGGGGACTTTCTGTGCTGTTAGAGCTGGATTTCCCTTTGACACTGTAAGGTGAGTCAGGGACCTCTGTCTCTACTAGGACGGTATCAGAATATGAAGTGAGATACACACGCACAGGAGCACGCACATATGCTGGAGCACGCACYCACYCACGCACGCACACACACTCTCTCTCTCTCTCAATTTGCCAACAACAACAATACATAACATAAGAAAAACAAACAAACACATCATAACAGTATGCATCACTGAGCCATGTGCAACTTCCATTACAGCATATACACATACAGGAAAAGGAGTTCACAGGACAGTCAATTTGCGGGAGACAGAGTGTATTCAACAACACAACATAACATTAAGTTCAGCAGCCCTCACACAGTCCAAGTGGCTACCACAACTGTAAATCCACGTCTTACTAAAAGCTAAATGTGGTTGAGGTGATTCAAGCTAAAGTTGTGTTAGCTAAAGTTGTGTTTCTGTTTGCTGTTTGACAGAGCACAGCAAGGTTCAGGACTATTATAACACAACACGCAGGCCTGCTTGTATGTGTGTGTGTGTGTGCGTGAGTGCGTGTTTGCACAACCATACCTTACCTGGCAGGTAGACAGAGAGCTAGACAGGTATTAATCTGACTTTAGCTTGAAAGTAGTGGGAGACACATTACTCAGTCTGGCCRGAAAATTACACACAAATAAAACACCTTTTTTTTTCTTGGGAACCAAAACAAAAGAAGATTTACAGCAGTAATGCCTCAGAGACGAGAGGTGCTGCTGGTTCTCACGCAACATGACGACACTACTGAGCCATGGAGAGAGTGCTGCCAAGACACACACACCTGCGCACAAGTCTGGACACACGCACTCACACCTCCCCCCAAACACAAGCAGGTATGCACACACGCACTCACCATGTACAAAGTGTGTGAGTGCACATGTGTGTGAGTGCACATGTGCGTGAGTGCACATTATGCAGTGTGCATCATGTCTTCAGCAGCACTTTCTCACCAGCCTCAGAAACAAATAAAGACAACACAGGGCCATCTGGGACACGGACTAGAGCTCACAGTTCTGCCTCAGCACCCCCGGGGCTCCACGCCTCCCAACCAGAATCCTCACACACTCCCCACACACTCCCCTACCTACACCCTCTACACTTGCCCACTCCGAGCCCTACACCTACACACTACCAGCGTCACCAGCCAATCTCACACAACACACTTGGTAAGTAAGGAGTCCAAGCTGATTGGGAGGAAAGGAGAGGGGGGTGGGTCTACATGAGAACTTCACAACAGGAGATGAAAAGTTCAGTTGAACTCTGGACAGGGACCTGCTGTGAGAAGGTTGCTGACTGAATGAAGAACGGAGAGTAAAGGTGGAGAAGCATGACTATCTATGTGTATATGAAGGTCTAGATAGAAAGAGGATGCAGAGAGATAGATAGTGAAAATAGAGAGTAGAAATAAGYGGTGAAAATGGCCTAGGGAAAAAAGAGGTATGGAGAATGGAGCGGAGGGAATTGGACTCGGCTATGGCATTGTAAATATGCTCCGTTAAGGTCATGTGTAGGTTATGCCTCTAATATCACAGTATTACAAGGCGTTTTCAGGAAGAAGAGCTACTTCATCCAGTTATATAAAGGACATAACAGGGTGGAAATGGTCAATTTCATGCCGTTTCACAAGACTTACCGCTACCACAGACGGTATGTCTTGAGTCTGGCAAGAGATACTTCCCTGTCTATCTCTTTCAATTCTACAGTTAACCGCTCCTAGTCTAACTGCTTGAGGGAAAGGGAAGGAGAGAGTGTTAGTCCCCAGATAGACAGTGAGATGGAGAGAGAGGGATTGGGATAGAGATAGAGAACAGAGAGCACTCCCAACGGCCCTCACTGACAGCACCGCACCCAGCACACACTACACATTTCTCCTACTCACATAGTCCGTCGAATCCTCAACGTTCCACTAATGATAGGGAGCAGACAGAAGGGAGGGAGAGAGGAGGTCAAACACAGAAAACACAAACACAGAACTAAAAAAAAGATGTGACTTTTTAAAAAATCTGTAGTTAGGAAAAGGGCCATAGGCTATACTACAGGCACTACAATAGTGGCATGCTCAATGTGTCTGTTCAGGTAATTAGTGACTGGTAGAGAGGGAGAAGAAGCTAGATGGGGGAGGGAAAGGGTTAACATGCAGTAATGAATACAGGTAGATGGGTGGAAGGAGGGTGGTTGCTCTCCACAGCGTCACCTAGTGAGCACTGCACCATGTCCTGAGGGGGAATCTGTTGGTGGGAGTACCATGCTGCTACACCTACTGTGTGGGTTCATCGATCAGGGTAAGGCAATTATCAAAACACAATGTTAGTCTTCTGCTTTAGCCGAGAGAACACTGCCAACTTACCTGCAACGTCCTTCCAACCTCCTGCAAACATTTACTGTGTCTGAAAACATGTCAATATGTATCCAACCCTAAGAGAAAACGGCCTGGTTTTGAGACACAAATCAACTACCTTGTTTTTCCATTGGTATAATTGAAGCCTTTTTTATATTTCAGATGGCCAATATTAAAGAAGGTTGACATCAAAGCCAGGATGATACGATAAGAGCTAAAACAAAAAGGAAGACTGGCAATAAAAATAAAACACTGCCTCTGAGCTGAGCACGCTGCTAATTCTTCTGCGAACGGACATAGGAGAGGGGCTGGCGAGCGAAGGTGAGGGAAGCGGGAAGAGAACTTCGTTGTCGAAAGGCAGAGGGGGAGGATGGAAGGGAGGGGAGAGGAGGAGAGGGAGGGGAGAGGATGGAGAAGAATGTGAGGAGAGAGAGAGAGAGAGAGAGAGAGAGAGAAGAGAGAGAGAGAGAGAGAGAGAGACGAGAGAGAGGAGAGAGAGAGCGAGAGAGAGAGAGAGAAAGAGAAGAGAGAGAGGGAGGAGAGAAGGAAGAGAGAGAGAGAAGAGAGACGAAGAGGAGGAGAGAGAGAGACGAGAGAGAAAGAGAGGAGAGAGGAGAGAGGAGGAGAGAGAGAGAGAGAGAGAGAGAGAGAGAGAGAGAGAGAGAGAGAGAGAGAGAGAGAAGAGAAGAGATGAGAGAGAGAGGAGAGAGAGAGAGAGAGAGAAAGAGAGAGAGAGAGAGAGAGACTTCTAAGGATGCAACTCCCATATATTACACTTCAGATCTCGGAAAATACTAGCAGAGATGGTATGAGAACTAGAGGAGGGAGATTACAAAGACAATAGAGCGATTAGAGAAGGAGATTTTGTTGCATTCTTTGTCTGATCTGTGCTTCTTCTTCCTGTTTATTCCTTTCATACTCAAACTCCATCGCACAACACAACATATACTCAACCTCTCAGCTTCCTGCCTCGTACATTACAGAAGACTTCCAACATGCAGTTTCCAGAGGGGTGGCTTTAAATGCGGAAGACACATTTCAGTTGAATACATTCAGTTGGACAAACTGACTAGGTATCCCCTTTCCCAGTCATGTGTGTGCGCGCGTGCATGAGCGGAAGAGTCTCACTGAGAGATAGAAAGAAGTAGAGAGCTTAAGATCCTCTCCTGTGCTGCTGTAATGTGTCTGGTCAT
>NC_036853.1:27708754-27737386 GCF_002910315.2 Salvelinus sp. IW2-2015 | reverse complement strand
TCAATCAGGGTATGGAAATACGAAGCATGCTTATTAGGTCTAACTGGGTCTTCAAATGGCTGACTATAGAGAGAGAGAGAGGAGAAGAGAGAGAGAGAGAGAGAGAGAGAGAGAGAGAGAGAGAGAGAGAGAGAGAGAGAGAGAGAGAGAGAGAGAGAGGAGAGAGAGAGAGAGAGAGAGAGCGAGAGAGAGAGAGAGAGAGAGAGAGAAGAGAGAGAGAGAGAGAGAAGGAAGGAGGAGAGAGAGAGAGAGAGGGGGAAGAGAGAGAGAGAGAGAGAGAAGAGAAGAGAGAGAGGAGAGAGAGGAGAGAGAGGAGAGAGAGAGAGGAGAGAGAGAGGAGAGAGAGAGAGAGAAGAGAGAGAGAGAGAGAGAGAACAGAGAGAGAGAGAGAGAGAGTAGAGAGAGATGAAGAGAGGAGAGAGAGAGGAGAGAGAGGACTTCTAAGGATGCAACTCCCATATATTACACTTCAGATCTCGAAAATACTAGCAGAGATGGTATGAGAACTAGAGGAGGGAGATTACAAAGACAATAGAGCGAGTTAGAGAAGGAGATTTGTTGCTATCTTTGTCTGATCTGTGCTTCTTCTTCCTGTTTATTCCTTTCATACTCAATACTCCATCGCACAACACAACATATACTCAACCTCTCAGCTTCCTGCCTCGTACATTACAGAAGACTTCCAACATGCAGTTTCCAGAGGGGTGGCTTTAAATGCGAAGACACATTTCAGTTGAATACATTCAGTTGGAAAACTGACTAGGTATCCCCCTTTCCCAGTCATGTGTTGTGCGCGCGTGCATGAGCGGAAGAGTCTCACTGAGAGATAGAAAGAAGTAGAGAGCTTAAGATCCTCTCCTGTGCTGCTGTAATGTGTCTGTCATTGAGTTGAGATTACATTTACCTTCAGAGGTTAGACCCTTTTGCCTATTCAGCAGCCAGTCTGGGGATTAAATTGTTCTCCTTCGCTGTGAGGTACCTGCACCACCTATTCCCTTCATTCACACTTCCCTTTAAAATAAAGCTGGACAGAGCCCCTTAAACTCTACATTCAGGCTCCAGCCCCCCTCCCAGCCCCCCCAATAAGCTTGCCCTGTCCATCCCTCCCTCCCCATACTTCCAGCCAGACCTAGCCAGTAGAGGCTATTCATCCTCTAAGTAAAGGCAGTAATGGTTGATAGAGATTCAACTTAGTCTGTCTCTAGTCGCTCACTCTCTCTCCACTCGGCCTCTCTCTGCCTCTATCTCTCTCTCTGCAGCTCTCTCTTTGCCTCTCTCTCTGCTCTATCTCTCTCTCTGCCTCTCTTCTCTGTCGTCTCTCTCGCCCGCTCTAACTGAAACCCACGACACGTAGCAGGTGCCACAGCAGAATGATTCAGAGACACTTGGGATTTGTATTCCACTCCAGACCTTGCTGACTAAAGGAAAATAAAAGATAAAGGGGCACGGCGGCGCGCTTCTTTTTCTAGCTGCTTAAAAAATTACCTTATCTATAAACAAGGGCTGCAGGGAGGGTGTACTGGGCCTGCAGGGCTGGGACAGTGAGCTGAGAATCAGCAATATAGCCTAGTCCCCTATTGGAAGTGCACGTTCTGCACTAAATCAAGGAAAGATGCAATCACATAGCACAGCAAACACTAGCAGAATAAAATAGTCTGAGGAACTGTCTCTCCGTTTCATGAAGTAACTGCTGTGTTCCTTTCACTAGGAAGGATTCTGTCTGGAATTGTGTGTTGTTTCATATCTAGCCGAAATCGTAATATCTCCCATTTATAACGTCTGATCATACACTATTTCCTTCGTAGCAGTCTCAGTTGCTTGGAAGAAAGTTATTGAATGGGATAAGCTTATGCCAGAATCTGAAGTGACATTTTAAAAACACCTTTGGCAACATTCCTCAGATAGAGCTACAGACATTCTGTGCATTATACTGTATGTGAATGTAAAAACTTCGGAGTTGAGAGTACTCCGAAACAGAAATGACTTAGCCGGAGCTATTCCGTCACACAACACAAATGTTTATCTCCAGAACCCATAAAAACACTTGACAACAAAGTCAATAACCCGAAGATGAGGAAGGGAACGGTCAGGTAAAAGATTGACACATTGTCCTTACACAGTGAACCATGAGAAAAGAGAGTGCATTTCGCTTAAGTTGAGTGGAATGAGTGGAAAAGCACTTTGATAGAACATTTTGTGAGTATTGACTATAGTTTTTAAAGGAGGAGGTGGGGAGGACGTGGGAGGAGGAAGAGTGTAGGTGGGACTGAACTCTATATGACCCTGTAGCCTTGGAATAGCTGCCAGTCACAGCAGCCTTCTGTGTGTGAGGTCACGCTGTGTGACGGTGGTCCCTGAGGGCCAAACTGAACACGTCAAAGTCACTTTAGCCTGTTTGACCCTGTGTGAAATTAGTTAGTGAGCGGAACTGGAAGCCCTGACCGGTAAACAGACTACCACAGAGCGCTCCAACACTAATAGACCATGTGCTTGTGGATGATGTCTGACTGAGGAGGTGTCCTAAATGGCACCCTATCCTTTATATAGCGCACTACTTTTGATCAGGTCATAATAGGGCTCTGGTCAAAAGTAGTGAACTATATAAGGAATAGGGTGCTATTTGGGATGCACCCTCTGACTGGGCACTGTTCATGCAGTATCTGTTCACACAGTGCAGGTCAAAAGGTATTCCACTGCTTGAGCCACACACTCACTGACACCAGAAAGGTCAATTCTACTGGACTGCAGGACTCTGGACAACACTACAGCGATAATCAACTCTGCCTGCTGCACAGTTCCATGATAGGAAACAGACCTTTTCAATTTGCTGTTACCAGAGGTCCTCCAACTCCAAAGGTCATGGTTCAATTCCCGCAAGGATCGCATAAACTAAGTGGCATATATAGTACCTTATTCCTCTTGGAGTGACTATACGTACTGTAAACTGAGTTGAGATTACATTTCACCTTCAGAGGTTAGAGCCCTTTTGCCTATTCAGCAGCCAGTCTGGGGATTAAATTGTTCTCCTTCGCTGTGAGGTACCTGCACCACCTATTCCCTTCATTCACACTTCCCTTTAAAATAAAGCTGGACAGAGCCCCTTAAACTCTACATTCAGGCTCCAGCCCCCTCCCAGCCCCCCCAATAAGCTTGCCCTGTCCATCCCTCCCTCCCCATACTTCCCAAGCCAGACCTAGCCAGTAGAGGCTATTCATCCTCTAAGTAAAGGCAGTAATGGTTGATAGAGATTCAACTTAGTCTGTCTCTAGTCGCTCACTCTCTCTCACTCGGCCTCTCTCTGCCTCTATCTCTCTCTCTGCATCTCTCTCTTTGCCTCTCTCTCTGCCTCTATCTCTCTCTCTGCCTCTCTCTCTGACTCTCTCTCGCCCGCTCTAACTGAAACCCACGACACGTAGCAGGTGCCACAGCAGAATTGATTCAGAGACACTTGGGATTTGTATTCCACTCCACGACCTTGCTGACTAAAGGAAAATAAAAGATAAAGGGGCACGGCGGCGCGCTTCTTTTTCTAGCTGCTTAAAAAATTACCTTATCATAAACAAGGGCTGCAGGGAGGGTGTACTGGGCCTGCAGGGCTGGGGACAGTGAGCTGAGAATCAGCAATATAGCCTAGTCCCCTATTGGAAGTGCACGTTCTGCACTAAATCAAGGAAAGATGCATCATCATAGCACAGCAAACACTAGGCAGAATAAAAATAGTCTGAGGAACTGTCTCTCRGTTTCATGAAGTAACTGCTGTGTTCCTTTCACTAGGAAGGATTCTGTCTGGAATTGTGTGTGTTCATATCTAGCCGAAATCGTAATATCTCCCATTTATAACGTCTGATCATACACTATTTCCTTCGTAGCAGTCTCAGTTGCTTGGAAGAAAAGTTATTGAATGGGATAAGCTTATMCCAGAAWCTGAAGTGACATTTTAAAAACACCTTTGGCAACATCCTCAGATAGAGCTACAGACATTCTGTGGCATTATACTGTATGTGATGTGAAAACTCCGGAGTTGAGAGTACTCCCGAAACAGAAATGACTTAGCCGGAGGCTATTCCGTCACACAACACAAATGTTTATCTCCAGAACCCATAAAAACACTTGACAACAAAGTCAATAACCCGAAGATGAGGGAAGGGAAAGGGTCAGGTAAAAGATTGACACATTGTCCTTACACAGTGAACCATGAGAAAAGAGAGTGCATTTCGCTTAAGTTGAGTGGAATTGAGTGGAAAAGCACTTTGATAGAACATTTTGTGAGTATTGACTATAGTTTTTAAAGGAGGAGGTGGGGAGGAGGTGGGGAGGTGAAGAGTGTAGGTGGGACTGAACTCTATATGACCCTGTAGCCTTGGAATAGCTGCCAGTCACAGCAGCCTTCTGTGTGTGAGGTCACGGCTGTGTGACGGTGGTCCCTGAGGGCCAAACTGAACACGTCAAAGTCACTTTAGCCTGTTTGACCCTGTGTGAAATTAGTTAGTGAGCGGAACTGGAAGCCCTGACCGGTAAACAGACTACCACAGAGCGCTCCAACACTAATAGACCATGTGCTTGTGAGTGGATGTCTGACTGAGGAGGTGTCCTAAATGGCACCCTATCCTTTATATAGCGCACTACTTTTGATCAGGMCATAATAGGGCTCTGGTCAAAAGTAGTGAACTATATAAGGAATAGGGTGCTATTTGGGATGCACCCTCTGACTGGGCACTGTTCATGCAGTATGTGTCACACAGTGCAGGTCAAAAGGTATTCCACTGCTTGAGCCACACACTCACTGACACCAGAAAGGTCAATTCTACTGGACTGCAGGACTCTGGACAACACTACAGCGATAATCAACTCTGCCCTGCTGCACAGTTCCATGAATAGGAAACTAGACCTTTCAATTTGCTGTTACCAGAGGTCCTCRAACTCCAAGGTCATGGGTTCAATTCCCGCAAGGATCGCATAAACTAAGTGGCATATAGTACCTTATTCCTCTTGGAGTGACTATAAGTACTGTAAACCTATAAGGAGCCACTGGTCTGCCTGCGCTTTAGTTCTAGATAGTAATGCTACTGAACAATAAACTGAACAGTACTGGACCCAAAAAACAGATTGGAATTTTTCAATAATACAGTTGGCACTTACATTTTTTTTTTGCTGTTTGAAAACCAATATCTCTCAAGAATGGAAGGTTGGAGATTGGCCAAAAATTGCAAAGATCTGAAGAATCTAGATGACTTTTCTTCAGAAGGGGTTTCACAATGGCAGTTTTTATTCCAGGGGGAAAATGCCTGTTAACAGGGAGTGATTACCAATAGCGTGTACTTCTTCTGATATGCAATTAGAAACTGTTTTGCAGAAGGTGGAGGGGATAGGATCGAGAAGGCAGGTGGAAGGCTTAAGTTGTGATAGCACTTTCCTGAGCACGTCTGTGTCAACCACAGGGAAAATAAATCCATAGATCCTTTGCCTGGTAGACTGGGGCACAAATRATCAAACTTCTCATCAGGTTTMGCTTGACTGATACCCAGCCTAATGTTTGTTATCTTATCCCTGAAATACGTCGCAAATGCATCACATTTAGATGTGGAGGAGAGTTCACATAGGTTTGCGGGGGTAGGATTTATCAGGACATCAATGGTCAAGAAGAGCACTCTCAAATTATTCTGATTATTAGTGATCAAATTGGGAAAATGAACCCATCTGGCATTTCTAATTGCCAAGTTGCTCTCTCAGAATATAATAATGGACCTGCAACTTTGAAAGAAAAAGCCTCAGAGATGCTCTGTCAGGATGAATTATCCGGGCAGATGTTGCTAAAGGAGCCAATAATTCACAGACCGCAGCAACAGAGGSAAACTTTCAGCACAGCAACACAGAGACAAGCATTAGGGTGCAAAGGTCTACCAGAATATGTTGTACTTTTCTTTATTTCATCATTCCTCTGACACTGAATAAGAATAAACGTATGTGATAACAGCTGTAGAATAACAAACCCTTTCTATTTTATAATAGAAACAACAGTAGACTGTAGACTCTTTAGTGCCTGCTTTTCCAACTTAGAACTAAAGACCTCAGCTGAAAACATCCTTTTAAGTAGCAGACACTTCTAACACAGTTAGTGCAACACCCACAGTGACACAACCTCGTCTCATTATAAAATTGCTATATCTATAGTTGATAATACAATGTTCCTGTGTGCAATGTATCTCATCATTTCCTGTGATCAAATTACTTTCTTCCTGGCACTTGACTGTGACAGCGCTCACRCTCTCTCGCACTCTTTCGCTCTCTCTCGCACTCTCTCGCTCTCTCTCGCACTCTTTCGCTCTCTCGATCTCTCGCTCTCTCGCTCTCTCACTCCCTCTCCATCTGTCCATCTCTCTTTTAATGAAGTGTGTCCCATTACCTGTCCTTTAGCAGCGTAGCGACTACAATCCTTTTCGGAACATTTAGTTTTGTGGCGGCTGGCCGTTCAGTGAGCTTTCATACATCTCTATGGTCATGCACGGCAGTAGGCAGTATATGTATCGGTGCAGTTAGTTTCACACACAGCTGCCTGCCTGAAACATATTTAAGCATGCCTGGCAGCTCTCCTTTAACATGGAGGAAATACCTAAGGGATATATGTTACATGGTAGGAGAGAAGACTATCTAGTTGTTAGAAGCAACTGTACCACTGTTAATAAGCAGCACTATAGCTTTCAACTGAAGTGTTTGGAAAGTATCTGCTGGCTACACTTGTGTAGAAGACACTAACAACTAAAAACGTACACAACTGGGACCTTCAAGTGGTAGCTATTTGTCAAAGAGAATGTGTGTATTGCCATTTGTGAAGTTACACTACGCACTGTGAAGGCAACCAGAAAGAGAGAGAGAGCCCTTCTCTCCTCTTTTCTCTCCTCTTTTCTCTGTACAGTAAATATATGCCAGAGTGTGGGCTTCAAGCACCAATGCTGCCCTTGTTTATAGGTAATCACTCCTTACCACCCACACACAACGACACTCTCCCTCCCTCWCTTTTTCTCTCCTATCTTTCTCTCTCTCCTTTCTCGTCTGCCCTATTTCCCTTCCTCTTTCTCTCAATCTTTTTCCTCCACTCTCTCTTCGACTATCTCTCCCTTTCTCCCTCCTCTCTCTCTCTCTCTCTCTCCATCTCCTTCTCCCCCTGCCTCTCTCAGTGACCAGTCTCTGCTGAAGCATCCGTTTTTTCCCCGAGCTCCAGGAGACACAGATTAGCGTTTGATAGATTAGGACCGTCTTATCTGATCAGACAAGCCTTCCCGCTTCACAGCCATCAAGCCTTCCGCTCCAGGTGTCCAAAAATAAGCCTGACTTCAAACCTCAAAACAACCAGCGTGTAGAAAAACAACACTCTGTTTGTTCACGAGCAGAGAGAGCGAGAGAGCGAGAGAGCGAGAGAGCGAGAGAGCGAGAGAGCGAGAGAGCGAGAGAGAGAGAGAGCGAGAGAGAGAGAGAGAGAGAGAGAGAGAGAGAGAGAGAGAGAGAGAGAAAGACACAGAAGGAAAGAGTCAGGTATAAACAAAAATGGTATAAGCGTCGTAAAGCACAGGGCAGGGAGTTGGCAGGCAATTAAGCCTTTATGTTCCCCAGTGTCTCTAACCCCCACGGCCAATAATTTGATATGGTGGAATTTACTCTGTCATTAAGGGTTTTGTCATAAGCGTGACGAAGAGAGCAGTAGTCCAAGCCTGATTGCTGTTCTATAGAGACCATCCACAGCCACAGTAAAATGGCGAAGGGATTTTGAAAGCTTCCTTCAACTCAAAAACAACACACTACTAGGCTTACACTAGAAAAAAAGGGTTACAAAAGGGTTCTTCGGCTGTCCCCATGGGAGATCCCTTTTTGGTTCCAGGTAGAACCCTTTTCGGTTTCAGAACCAAAAAGGTTTCTTCAAAGAGTTATCCTATAGGGACAGCCTGAAGAACTCTTTTAGGTTCAAGACAGTGAGAGTGTAGAGTGATGACAGCTTATAGTCTAGCTAATGTGTTCATTTCACTAAAATGCTGTTCTCTCTCTATGCCCTTGGTTGGTAGGTCTATAGTGATCACAGCTTCTAGTCTTGCTAATATGTTTCTCTGCAATGAGCTTCTCTCTGTCCTCGGGTGTGTAACACTGTATAAGCAACCGAGGGGAATGTTTATGGCCTCTTTCGAACAGATCTAGTCCCCAGACTTCATCAGTAGCAGTGGCCAGAGAGCCTGTTTTTCATGGAGCTGACAAGGACGCAGGCACCATAAATATGGACACAGCACAGCCAGCCGCCATGGTATGAGGAGCTCTCCACTGGCATAAAGATCTGAGCCTGGCAAAACAGCCCACTTAAAGTGATTCAGCACCGCACCAGGGACGGAATCAATCCATCACAGAAAATCGTGTGATGTGTATACGACAGACCGAGAGAGATCCAACAACACAGAGTGAGTGAGTGAGTGAGTGAGTGAGTGAGTGAGTGAGTGAGTGAGTGAGTGAGTGAGTGAGTGAGTGAGTGAGTGAGTGATTGAGTGAGTGAGTGAGTGAGTGTGTGTGTGTGTGTGTGTGTTGTATATGACAGAGATCCAAACAACACACCGTGGAAAGAGTCAGCCAAATAAGGCCATATGCATGCATGGCAGAACAGATTCCAATGAAGAGGACTAAGGAAACTACTGCAGTATTCTAAAATGAAAACACTCCACTGGCTTGGCAAGATACAATGAATAAGATACATTACAAATGAAAACAGACAAAACTCTATGAATGAAGGTAGTAGGAAAAAAATGTGTGTGAGTCTGTATCGTGGATGTTTGAGTATGTGTGTGTGTGTGTGTGTGTGTGTGTGTGTGTGTGTGTATTGCTCCACACTGTACGTGTAGAGATATGTCTATTCAGTGACTTATACTTACTGTATATGCCAAGTGTGCAAAACTGTCTTCAAGGCAAAGGGTGACTACTTTGAATAATCTCAAATATAAAATATATTTTGATTTACTTCATGATTCCATGTGTTATTTCATAGTTTTGATGTCTTCATATAAAAATATTTTTTTAAAGTCTGGAATGAGTAGGTGTATCCAAACTTTTGACTGATACTGTACACACATTTAAAACATTTTGCGTGTTGTGTGTGTGCGTCCGTGTGCATCTATCGGTAACACATGACATACACACAAAAAATAGGTCCCATGGGGGCGAGGCGTTGTGCCGTGAGGTGTTGCTTTATTTGTTTTTTGAAACCAGGTTTGCTGTTCACTTGAACTATATGAGATGGAAAGGAGTTCCATGCAAACACGGGTCTGTAAACTACTGTATGCTTTCTTACATTTGTTCTGAACCTGGGGACTGTGAAAAGACCCCTGGTGGCATGTCTGGTGGGGTAAGTGTGCGTGTAGTGCTGTGTGTAAGTTGACTATGCAAATAATTAGGAATTTCCTTCACATGAATGTTTCTCATAAAAACAAGAAATGATGCAGTTGTAACAAGAGCGCTGAGAGTCGGTAAGCAAGTTCAGGGAGTGAGTGTTTTAATGAAATAAAACGGAACATAATATAAAGCAGAAACACTAACAGCACCCAGACGAGAAACAGAAACAATGACGCCTGGGGAAGGAACCAAAGGGAGTGACATAAATAGGGAAGGTAATCAGGGAGGTGATGGAGTCCAGGTGAGTGTTATAATGCGCTGATGCGAGTAACGATGGTGACAGGTGTGCGCCATAACGAGCAGCCTGGTGACATAGAGGCCGGAGAGGGAGCACACGTGGCAGCAGTAAGTCTTTCCTTATCTCTTAGCCCTCGAGAGACTGACATGCATTGTATTGATATTAGCCCTTTGAATACAATGAAGCGCAAAACCTGCCTCTCAGTTCTTGGCCAGCTGAAGCTTAACTCAGTCCTTCTTTGCAGCACTTGGCCATATGACTGGACAATAATCAAGATAAGATAAAACTAGAGCATGCAGGACTTTCTTTGTAGAGTGTGGTGTCCCCCACAAAAAATATGAGCCTTCAAGCCCTTTTAGGGCAACTGGCCGTGATCGGGAGTCCCATAGGGCGGCACACAATTGGCCTAGCGTCGTCCGGGTTCGGGCAGGGTTTGGACGGGGTAGGCCGTCATTGTAAATAAGAATTAGTTCTTTACTGGCTTGCCTAGTTAAATAAAGGTTAAATACAAAATAAAAGACAGTTTCCTGAAAAGCACATTCACTCACAGGGTGAGATATATGTGTGCGTATGTGTGTGTGTTTGTGTTTGTGTTCATATCCGTGTGTGCTTACGTACATGCTTGTGTGCGTGCACGCATGTGTAAGTGCTCATGAGTGTGTGTGCATGTGTGTGTATATATGTGTGTGTATGTGCGTCATTGCCTGTATCTGGTGTCACAGATGTGTAAGGGGGATGCAGAAGCATAGCTGCTCCTTGCCCAGATAAGACAGGAATGTACCTCATGAAGGAAATCAGAGGTGAGACTTATCTCTGGGAGAGAGAAAAAAAACACAATGTGAAATGACATGAACGATTGGCCCTCACACTGTATGTCTACTTGACCTTTCAGCTTGGCCAAGAAGTGGTGCGGTGTGTGTTGTGTGTTGTTTTTTTTTCTTCTGTGTGGTGTTGTGTTTGTTTTTTGTTTGTTGTGTTTGCTGTGTGTGTGGTGTGTGTGTGTGTGTGTTGTGTGGTGTGTGTGTGTGTGTGTGTGTGTGTGTGTGTGTTGTGTTGTGTGGTGTGTGGTGTGTGTGTGTGTGTGTGTGTGTGTGTGTGTGTGTGTGTGTGTGTGTGTGTGTGTGTGTGTGGTGTGGGCGAAGGAGTGGTGCATCGCAGAGACGAGATGCGAGCAGCCATCAAGGAACAGGGATTTAAAGAAGTAGTCTTTGGGGTGGCTGTCTGATAGCAAGGTCACGGCAAAATGGTTGGTCACGGCAAAACAGTAGGTTGGTGGAACCAGCCTGATCTCCCTAAAGCTCCCATTTTTGTTTTACTGTGAAAGTAAAAGGAATCGTCAGGTCAACATGCTAGGGATGCGAGAGTTGATCAATTCTAATTAAGACATGTGTAAGGGTCAAAGGGCTCTGGTCAAACGTAGTGCACCATGTAGGGAATTGGGTGACATTTTGGTCCAGCTTTACAGCTTTATGGAAAAATACATGCTAAGGTGTAGGTTCAGAGACAAAATACATTCACGGCACGTCAATAGAAATATCAGTGATGTGGATAATAACTCTGCCTGAACAAACCGCTGTGACTCAGCCTCAGAATCAGACATGGCAGTGAATTGTGAATTGTCTCATTGTACGTCTCATCACACCTCTATACCACCATGTCAGCTAGGCTGTGTCTGCAGTTATCTGAGGAGAATGGCATAGGGTGCTAGCACTGATGAGCTGGGAACTGGAGGAGGGCTTGACACTGTGTGCTTGACACTGTGTGCTTCAGAGAGAAGGAAGGCATGCTCTCACAAGCTCCTAATATGACTAGAGATCCTCTATAAGCATTCCAAATACAACGAGAGGAGGGAGGGGGGAGAGGGAGGGAGAGAGAGAGAGAGGAGAGAGAGAGAGAGAGAGAGAAGAGACGAGAGAGAGAGAGAGAGAGAGAGGAGAGAGAGAGAGAGAGAGAGAGAGAGAGAGAGAGGAGAGAGAGAGAGAGAGAGAGAGAGAGAGAGAGAGAGAGAGAGAGAGAGAGAGAGAGGTGTGTGTGTGTCTGTGTGTGTGAGCAGCCCTAATCAGGATTAAATCTATGCTTTTTCATATTCCTCATTTACGAGTAATACTAAACCCAGCAACAATATGAAATACAATAATTTTCCTAGAATAACAAGGCAGTGAGTTGACATTCTCATCTACATAAAAGGCAGACCACCCCACATTCATATCTACATAGAAAATCACCCAATGCATTTTCATCATCAGCATAGCTAGAGAACAGAGTTATTTTGTTATTTCCATCCCTTATTCCGCTGAAGAGGAAATTGAAAAGGGGGATTTGTTCACTGTGTTTTTTAAAGGCAAATACACAGGAAATACACAGGTCCTTTTCAATCACGTTAAGAGGACTGAATAATGAATTAATCCTAGTGATTACCTGACCACCATTCTCTGCCACTGACAGAGAGTAACGATCATTCCTTACTGAACTAAATCTCCCCCAGTTCTCCATTATGAGTGACTAAGAACTGTGTGAGGTGAATGGAAGGGCTGTTTGAGAGTTTGCTTGAGCCTTCCTGGAGTGCCAAATGGCCGGGCAAGCTTAGCACATCTTACGTATTCATTGTTTTGCAGTTAAAGTTTTAGAAATATTTCAAATACCATTCGAAACCCAGGTCTGACTGGGACACTGTGGCAGTGGCAGTGGGACAGTACCTGTGCCTCGGGTAGGGAGACGTCCATGATATTGGGCTGGCCTCGTGGCGCTCCGTTCTCCAGTCGTGAGAAGACCACCTGGTACCCCCTGATCTGCCCGTGCTGTTTCACCTGAAGGGGGGGCTTCCACATCACCCTCAGGGCTGTAGAGTTCAGGGCATCAGCCTCCACCTTCCTGGGAGGGGCTCCGGGCACTGGGGGAAAAGGATAAAAGGTAACAGAGGTTACAAGTCAAGCTTCAACTCTGACTGAGGGTTACAGCTAGGCTTAAACCTGTGTCCAAAATGGCACCGTATTTCAGATGTACCCAGAGAATAATTTAAGATGACCAACCAAGCCTGTTTCAAACACTGTACTCCGTAGCTAGCTAGATCTCTATCGGAATGGCATCAAAGCTTCATCAAAGAAACAGACCTATTGAGAAACATTGAAAGGTCTGTGGAGGTTCAAAGGTAATATGAAGGTAGCATAGATCCCTTTGAAGGTTAGATAAATCAAAGCGTCTCGTGGTTTCTTGGGGGGGACATCAGCGGCTGGGTTGAGTGGCCAGACTTAATGTTTCATGGCAGAGGAAGAGCAGAGCTGCTATTTAAACAGCCTTATTATGAGCAGGATGCATGATCAGCTACCAGGGGAGGTTTTAAATTAATACAACTATGACTTCAATAGAAATGAGCGGAGATAGATTGGCTTGATAATGATAGTCACATAGGAAGCAGCGGAGAGTGAGGAGGGAAGGACAGGAAGCGGTAAAGGAAAAGGCCTGTATTAAGAGATTAATACATAGATATAAGCAGACTGTTAGGGTAGTATTCTACCCGACGCAACACTACATATCCTAACGGAAAGGAAAAGCTCAGTATCTGCCAGTCAGCACTATGCACAGCAGCTCTGCTAATTGGAACCATTTAACCTCATAATACATCTGCAAGCTTCCAGAATCCTGCAGAATCCTGCCGCCTCGGTCGACCTTCAGAAGAACAAAAGTCAATATGGCTCTTGTATTAACAGATAAATACAAAGCCCAAGTCTACATCCCAAATTGCACCCTATTCCCTAAACAGTGCCCTACTTGTCAAAAGTAGTGCACTATGTAGGCAACAGGGTCCCATTTAGAACACACACCATGCCTGTGTAAAATGGAAGAGGAACAGATGTAGAGAACCCCAGCACATACTCATGATGCTGTTGAAGTCTTTGAAGTTCGGTCTTCAAGGATTTCAATCCAGAGTACTGCTGGGTGTAAATTGTTCATCCTGTCTTCAGACTTGTCCAAAGGGTGCGTACACTGAAAAGAATGCCGAGTTGTTTGGATGACCCAACTGCTGGGTTGCAGGCATTGGGTCACTTATCAAATCAAAATCAAATCAAATGTTATTTGTCACATGCGCTGAATACAACAGGTGTAGGACCTTACAGTGAAATGCTTACTTACAAGCCCTTAACCAACAATGCAGTTTTAAGAAAATACCTAAAAAAAAGTATGAGATAAGAATAACAAATAATGAATTAAAGAGCAGCAGTAAATAACAATAGCGGGGCTATATACAGGGGGTACCGGTACAGAGTCAATGTGCAGGGGCACCGGTGTCGAGGTAATTGAGGTAATATGTACATGTATATAGACTTATTAAAGTGACTATGCATAGATAATAACAGAGAGTAGCAGCAGCGTAGAAGGGGGATGGGGGGGCAATGCAAATAGTCTGGGTAGCCATTTGATTAGATGTTCAGGAGTCTTATGGCTTGGGGGTAGAAGCTGTTTAGAAGCTTCTTCGACCTAGACTTGGCGATCCGGTACCGCTTGCCGTGCGGTAGCAGAGAGAACAGTCTATGACTAGGGTGGATGGAGTCTTTGACAATTTTTAGAGCCTTCCTCTGACACCGCCTGGTATAGAGGTCCTGGATGGCAGGAAGCTTGGCCCCGGTGATGTACTGGGCCGTACGCACTACCCTCTATAGTGCCTTGCGGTCGGAGGCCGAGGAGTTGCCATACCAGGCCGTGATGCAACCCGTCAAGATGCTCTCGATGGTGCAGTTGTAAAACCTTTTTAGGATCTGAAGACCCATGCCAAATCTTTTCAGTCTCCTGAGGGGGAATAGGTTTTAGTTGGGTTGTTTTCTTTAAAAAGAGCAAGGTTGGGAAGTTGATGCTGGGTTATTGAGATATGACCCAGCTGGTCTGATGAGAAAACTGGAGGCGTGGCTTAGTAGGGGTGGGGCTTTCAGATAGTTATTTTTGGATACCCGTGACAGTAAATGTAATTCCGATTGATCTGTTCTGCTATGTTGTGATCACATATTGAGGTTGAACACTCAATTTTTTGTAGCTTTGAGAAAGCGTACTAGTTTCTTAAGAGCCTTTGGAAAAATCTATGTTGTGATGATTACCACTTTGTTATAGTATGCAAATAACAATATTATTAATATTATATTCGATATTTAAAGTGCAAAAATTTTAAAGAAAATGTTTTATTTGCAGTGAACGAACTTAATTGATAAAGATGAATTACATTTACTCTCATAGGTGGCCAAAAATAACTATCTGAAAGCCACACCCCCAATTAGCCACACCTCCTGAAAACAACCTAAGGATTACTTAAAAAAAGACCCAGCTGCTGGGTCGATCCAGCATGAAAATGAATAAAACCCAACTGATGGTTAAATTAACTAATGTTTGGGTAATCCCAATATCCCAACATGTTGGGTTATTCATGCAACCCAACTGGCTGGGTCAAAATAACCCAGCGTGTGTTCTGTCAAATATTTACCCAGCGCTGGGTTTCCTAATAACCCAAATTGGGTTATTTTTTACCTATCATTCTTTTTAGAGTGTAACAATAAACCCTATTGTTTTCAAACAACATACTGTCATCTCTCAGTGTTGGGGCTGCACTGGGATGTTGGACTCAAACTGAGGGCAGCAGTGATAGTTTGTCTCCATCTCTCTCCATCTATTGCTCCCTCTCTCTGCCACCCAGCTCTCTTTCTTTCTCAATCCTTCCCTGGCTGTCTGCTACTCATCAGAGAGACAGAGAGCTCCCACTCACTCCCATGGAGTCTCCATGGAAACCGAGGTGCAGAGACAGAGTAGGTTCATGCCGTGTTCTCTTGTTTCTAGAATGTCCCCTCTACTCAGGTTCACATGAATGAAGTTGCTAATGCACTTTTTCCCAGAATCCCACTGCGTGAATGCAATCAAGCGCACATCATGTGCTTGTCAGCTCAGGGCAGCGGGAAAGTGATTCAGCCAGTAATTCGATAAAGATCTGGGACAGATTGGGAATGTATAGGCAAAGTCAGTTAGGGGGTCACTCATCCCAGTGTGGCAGAGGAGATAGAGAGGAGAAGAGAGAAGGATCTGACAGTGGCCATGCTGTCAGTAAGTTTTCAGAACCCTTGACTTTTTCCAAATTTTGTTGTGTTCCAGCTTCACCTGGAATGCTTTTCCAACAGTCTTGAAGGAGTTCCCACATATGCTGAGCACTTGTTTTCCTTCACTCTGCGGTCCGACTCATCCCAAACCATCTCAATTGTGTTGAAGTCGGGTGATTCTGGAGGCCAGGTCATCTGATGCAGAACTCCATCACTCTCCTTCTTGGTCAAATAGCCCTTACACAGCCTGGAGGTGTGTTGGGTCATTGTCCTGTTGAAAAAGAAATGATAGTCCCACTAAACACAAATCAGATGGGATGGCGTATCGCTTCAGAATGCTGTGGTAGCCATGCTGGTTAAGTGTGCCTTGACTTCTAAATAAATCACAGAGTGTCACCAGCAAAGCACCCCCACACCATCACACCACCTCCTCCATGCTTCACAGTGGGAACCACACATGTGGAGATCATCCCTTCACCTACTCTGCCTCTCAAAAAGAAATGGCGGTTTGAACCCAAAATCGCAAATTTAGACTCATCAGACCAAAGAACAGATTTCCACCAGTCTAATGTCCATTGCTCGTGTTTCTTGGCCCATGCAAGTCTCTTCTTATTGTTGTCCTTTAGTACTGGTTTCTTTGCAACAATTTGACAATGAATGCCTGATTCACGTAATCTCCTTCGAACAACTGATGTTGAYGTGTGTCTGTTACTTGAAATCTGTGAAGCATTTATTTGGGCTGCAATTCCTGAGGCTGGTAACTCGAATGAACTTATCCTCTGCAACAGTAGTAACTCTGGTTCTTCCTCTCTTGTGGCGGTCCTCATGAGAGCCACTTTCTTCATAACGCTTGATGGTTTTTGCAACTGCACTTGAAGAAACTTTCGAAGTTCTTGATATTTTCCTTATTGACTGATCTTCATGTCTTAAAGTAATGATGCATTGTCATTTCTCTTTGCTTATTTGAGCTTTTCTTGACATAATATGGACTTGGTCTTTTACCAAAGAGGGCTATCTTCTGTATACCACCCCTGCCTTGTCACAACACAGCTGATTGGCTCAATCGCATTAAGAAGGAAATAAGTTACCCAAATGAACTTTTAACAAGGCACACCTGTTAATTAAAATGCATCCCAGGTGACTACCCCATGAAGCTGGTTCAGAGAATGCCAAGAGTGTGCAAAGCTGTCATCAAGGCAAAGGGTGGCTACTTTGAAGAATCTCAAATCTAAAATATAGCTGTTTGAAGCTGGTGTACAAAACCAAAAGTAAAAGACACAAACATGAAACTTAAGAACAGGAAGAATAGAAATAGAGCACATAGAACAGATCTAATGCTTCTTAGACTTGCTTTTAATGTCAAGATAAATCTATAACTGACATTTCTACAGTATGTGAACTTGGTTGGGTCTCCCAAAAAGTATTCAACCCCTTTCTTAAAGCAAGCCTAAATAAGTTCTGGAGTAAAAATGTATCACATAAGTTGCATGGACTCATTCCGTGTGCAATAATAGTGATTAAAATGATTTTTGAATGACTACTTCATCTCTGTACCCCAGTGAATTTCAAYCACAGATTCAACCACAAAGACCAGGGAGGTTTTCCAATGCCTCACAAAGAAGGGCATCTATTAGTAGATGGGTAAAAAAAAAAAAAAGCAGACAATGAATATCCCTTTGAACATGGTGAAGTTATTAATTACACTTTGGATCGTGTATCAAAATTCCTGAGGCTGTCACTACAAAGATACAGGCATTCTTCCTAACTTAGTTGCCGGAGAGGAAGGAAACCGCTCAAGYWTTTCACCATGAGGCCAATGACTTTAAAACAGTTACAGAGTTTAATGGCTGTGATGGGAGAAAACGGAGGATGGATCAATAACATTGTAGTTACTCCGCAATACTAACCTACTTGACAGAGTGAAAAGAAGTTAGGCTGTACAGAATAAAATGTTCCCAAAACATGCATTCTGTTTTCAACAAGGCACTAAATTATTACTGCAAGAAATGTGGCAAATGAATTAACATTTTGACCTGAATACAAAGCATTATGTTTGGGGCAAATCCAACACAACAGATTACTGAGTACCACTCTCCATATTTTCAAGCGTAGTGGTGGCTGCCTCATGTTATGGATATGCTTGTACAGTAATTGTTAAAGACTGGGGAGTTTTTCAGGATAAAAAATAATGAATCTAAAAACAGGCAAAATCCTAGATGAATACCTGGTTCAGTCTGCTTTCTACCTGACACTGTGAAATTAATTCTCCTTTCAGCTGGACAATAACCTAAAACACAAGGCAAATTCTACACTGGAGTCATACTAAGAAGACAGTTGATGTTCCTCAGTGGCCGAGTTACATGTTTCACTTAAATGGTCGTCTAGCAATGATCAACCACCAATTTGACAGAGCGTGGAGAATTTTGAAAATAATAAATGGGCAAATTGTAACGGTTTTCTTCCGTTGATGAAGGAGAGGACCAAAATGCAGCGCGGCTAGTGTTCAACATGTTTAATAAACAAAGAGACGATAACGTGAACACTATACAAAATACAAAATAACAAACGTGAAAACCGAGACAGTCCTATCTGGTGCAGAACACAAAGACAGAAGACAACCACCCACAATCCCCAACACAAAACAAGCCACCTATATATGATTCTCAATCAGGGACAACGATTGACAGCTGCCTCTGATTGAGAACCATATTAGGCTGAACACAGAAACAGACAAACTAGACACACAACATAGAATGCCCACCCAGCTCACGTCCTGACCAACACTAAAACAAGCAACACACATAAGAACTATGGTCAGGACGTGACACAAATGTTGCACAATCCAGGTGTGCGAAGCTGTTAGAGATTTACCCAGAAAGACTCACAGCTGTAATCGCTGACAAAAGTAACATGTATTGTATCTAACATGTAATGACTCAGGGAGTTGAATACTTATATAATCAATATATATTAGTGACATTACAGAGTATTTTGTGTAGATCATTGACAAAAAATGACAATTACTGTAAATCCATTTTAATCCCACTTTGTAACAAAACAAAATGTAGGATAAGTCAAGGGGTGTGAATACTTTCTGATGTCACTGTAGGTAAAGCAGACTACTGCAGGTCCCGGTCCATCTGACATGACAGAAATCCCAGCACACTGCTTGACATATATCCCCCACCATCAAGAACAGCCAGACAATTGCTGCTAGATCTCAATAACTATAGGCTGTGAGATTGGCTTCATTTTATTAAAACAAATTAATTGTGAGTCAGAGGCCCAGCCATCAAGGCCCAGTGCACCCTGACCACAGAACAAATTAGACTTCACTGTGATTGGACAGGGTGCCAGGCAGGCAACTCTGTGGGTTCTGCTGTACTGTGGGGGTGGGAGGATTATTGATGGGAGAGACAGAGAGAGAGAGAGAGGATGTAGAGAGATGAAAGAAAGACAAAGAAGAGAGATCGGACAGGGAGGGATAGAACAGAGGATGCCACTGCACTGAGAAATGGACAGATGCTGGAACAATCCAGGGAGAGACGAGAGCTCAAAGTCAAACGGGCGCAGAGAGACGGAAAGAGATGAAAAGAGTGTGAGATTAGAATGCAGTGGGTGTGCAGAGGAAAAATGTAGCAGAGAGAGAGGGGGCATGGGAGAAAGAGAGGGGGAGAGAGAGACAGAGAGAGAGAGAGAGGTTGGAAGAGATATTAAGAGAAGGAGAGAGAGGGAGGGAGAGAGAGAGCGGAGATGGAGCGAGAGGTGGAGATAGAGGGAGGGAGAGAGCGAGATAGATTAAGAGAGGGAGGGAAGGAGGGGGGGTGATGGAGCGAGATGGGGAGAGAGAGGGAGGGAGAGAGAGATGGAGATGGAGAGAGGTGACACAGTGAAGGTTAGTGGATGTGAGTGAGTGGGAGAGGAACAGTATGCCGAACTAAAACGATGCTTCTGCTCGTCTCTTGTGAAGGCATTATTGGCTGTTTCTAGTCTTTAAAGCCCTGCTGCCACTGTGAAGACAAAGAAAAACAAAGAGAGGGGAAGAGATGGATAAAATCAGAGCGAGAGAGAGAGAGGGGGAGGGAGAGATGGCGATAATGCGATAAAGAGACCCTGCTATAGCCATTACACCAGTCCCTGTAGCGCTCTGACCTGAAACAGGACCGTAAAAGACCTGCCTCTACCAGAATGCAAAAACATGGGAACAACGAAGAGAAAGGAAAGCAGCTGCTTTACACCGTAGAGAGAGTAGATGAGTAGCCATTACAATTCTCTCTGCCCTAGCCACCACCCACACATCAATCCCCCCCCCCCCCACACACACACACAATGGAAAGCCTAACATAATTAAAAGGCAAGGAGAAAAGCGAGAGGCAGGAAAGATGACATGGGGGAAGAGAGGGAGTCAGGAAGATGTCAAGAGCACATGCTGTCTTCATTTGTTAGCTGTGGTCACCACAGACTGACAGGCGGCTGGAGAAAGATGCAGAAAACCCCTGTTTTATCAGATGGAGAAAAAAAGGAGGAACGGCTCCAGTCCCCACACTGTGCTGACGGACGGACAGCTGGAGAAAGAAGAAACACAGTGAAGAGAAGAGGAAGTACCCTCAACACTGCACTGTCAAATCCGCTGATACTTTCTCCATTGGTTCAGGAAAAGAGCCTATTGTATTCCTGGTTACGATGGAGCCCCTTGTAAGAATGTTGTGTAATGGCATCTTAGACTTCGTGGACACAGATGCTGGACTGTGCTGCTGTGATGCGAGGAGGTATGCTCTGTGTGTGTCCAAAATGGCACCCAATTCCCTATATAGTGCACTACTTTTGACACGAGACCCATAGGGAATAGGCTGCAATTTCCGGATGTGCCCTCTGTCAGTAATAAACACACCGAGTGTGCTCGCTGGGTGAAGCAAAGCTGACCATCCTTGTGGGTTAGCCTCCGACAGCCCATTTATCCACTCACCACAGCAATTCAAACTAAAGCTTTATCTATGTGAGGAGATGGAGCCTGTCAGATCCCCACTCAGACTCAGGCTCATCACCAGACAACACAGACCGCCTAGCCAGCTACCAGGTTAGAGAAATGACAGCATGCTCAAAGACAGGAAGAAGAGAGTGGTCAAAGAAAACCAGACAGGTCGTTATGAAGAGTAGAGCAGCGGTAGTAGAAGAGTCCCAGCGCTGGGTTAGTGTCAGTAGTGTGCCCAGAGAAAGAGGGCCTTGCCTGGCTAGAGAGAGGCAAAGATAGGCCGCTAGGGAAGGCCCAGTTGAGAGCAGTAGTAGTAACAGTAGTGGCAGTAGTAGTACTACTACAACAGCAGGGCTGGGTTAGTGCCAGTAGTGCTTCGCCAGGAAAGTCCCCAGCCTGACCATGGCAGAAAGGAGCACAGATGCCGGACAGAGGCAGAGACAGGTCAGGGGAAAGCAGCGGCAGTAGTATTAGTAGCAGTAGAGACCCAGTATCAGGCTGGGTTAGTGCCAGAAGTGCTTCTCCGGGAAAGGAGGCCCTATCCTGGGCCCAACCATGGACATACCATCCTCCTTGGTCCTGATCCGGGCTGCAGGGCTCTCTGGGCCTGGGCCTACGTCCGTGTGAGCCCTGACCCACACCTGGTATTCTGTCCACTTCTCCAGGCCCTCCAGTATGTAACTAGAAACGTCTGCCCCGATGTCCGACACTTCGTGGCGCTCCAGGTCCTCTCCAGTTGCGACCTTGTAGGCCAGTGTGTAGCGGACGATGTCCCCATGGCGGCTGGCTGCAGGGGGCGCTCTCCAACTCACCTTGATGCTGGTGGAGCTGAGGCTCAGAAGGTGTACCTCCTGGGGCGGGGCTGAGGGGGCTGGGGGGGGGGACACAGGGAGGAAGGGGGGTCAAGCAGGAGGGATTGGAGAGGGATGGAAGAGGAGTGCATCCCAAATACCACCCAATTCCCTTTAAGCGCACTACTTTTGACCAGGGCTCTGGTCAAAAATAGTGCACTACTGTAAAGGGAATAGGGTGCCATTTGGGACACAGCCTAGGCCTTCTGGACTGGGAGGGGGAGCTCCATATACTGTAGCCTATAACTCTTTACCAATGTGTGTTAGAGTAATCGTGTGTGTAAGGCAGCCTGAAATTTGTTTTTAAAGGAGGTATAGTAGGTGTATATATAAATACATATGAATCATTTGTTATCAAGTGTTTTTCTTCAGAAGGTGTGCTTATTTTATTTTCTAGTCTGTTGGCTAAGCCCACAATCTTACACAGTAAAACAAATACTTAAAATGTAAAACAGGCACATAATATAAATGAGCAAAATAAATGTTTCAGAATATCACGACACAGTGAATATGAACGATGGAAAGGTGGTGGGTGGGTGAGGGATACTGAGGGAGCACTGTGTGAAAGAGGAACTTTAACATGCCTGCTTGTGGTTCTGGCAGCCAGAGCAGTGAGGCAGTAGGACACAATATGCTTTCAATAATGAGTCATGTCTGGTTGGTTGGTGTGAAAGAGCTAATCCTTGACAGTCCATTATTTCCTTTCAGAATACAGATGCCCAAGTGATGAACAAATCCAGATTGAAACAGAGTAAAAACAGTCTACAACCCAAATGGCACCCTATTCCCTATATAGTGCACTACGTGGCTGAACCTTTTTGGGTATATTCATGTGGGAGTAGATGAGAGGAAGAGACTGTGTGTGGGAGACAAATTGCAACAGCTACGTTTCAAATAGGAGCAGGGTTGTAAGAAATACAAAGAGATAGAGGAGAGGGAGGCAGATAGAGAGAGAGGGAGATATAGATATAGAAGAAGGAAATAAAGACAGGGACAGATAAAGAGAGCAAGAGCATGAAATGGTGAATGGGTAAGAATATTGAGGACAGAGATAGTAATAGAATTGTGATTTTGAGAAGCAAGGGGAATAGAGCAGAAAGATTGAAATGCAGTGCAAGAAGGTGGAAGTTATTGAGACAAAGACAGATAGAGAGAGAGAGAGACACTTTGCTGTGTTAGAACCCTTCTTGAAATGGTGACTCAGTGACTCTGTGTGTCAGTGGGCAGGCAGATAAGAGAGAGAGAGAGAGAGAGAGAGAGAGAGAGAGAGAGAGCTCCATTTCGAGACCTCTGTTCCTATGGGAATCAAAGGCCTGCCTGGTCCCTCAAAAGTAGTGCACTAAATAGAGAATAGGGATCCATTTGGGACGCACCCTGGCTCCCCCTTTCCATACATGAAGGTTTTGACAGCTGACAAGTAAAACAAATGGCTCAGAATAAGCTCTGATTTGTTTTAGGGAACCCATCATAAATATTTCAGCTTCCAACCCCTAGATTTCCTGGAGAGCCTTCTCGGTGATGTGAGCGGAGCCTGAGGCAGTGACAACAGCAGAGGTGCAGCAGAGGGGGCTGGTTATGTGCTAAAAACTCAATTAAGGGGAGCTGTTCGATGCTATTAGTGTCGGGTAGGCGACAGTGATTGTGTTGGTGGATGCCAAGGCCATACATAAAGACGTATAGTACAGTGCGTGACGTGTTTCATGATAAACTATAAAACCATAATAACAAATGATGGTGACATTTATGATGCTGCCTTGTCTTCTGTGCAGCAGCCTGTTTGGGGTTGCTGGGTTCTGCATCATACTGGAAATGAGCATGTTCTGTGTATGGACTCAGTCGAATGTGGCGCACTGGGTTTATCATACTATTTGTCAAAATGTGCAAGGGTCTACTGGTAGTGATTTGTTATCGACTGACTGCAAATAGGGAGAAGGAATGTTCCTCACAGTGCTGGCATGTACTGTACCTGTCAGGGGAGAACGACTGCCCCCTCTCATTGAAGCCGCTGAAGTTCAAGGCCAACCGCTATACTGCAGGCATTGTTTCCCCGTTATAGTGAATAGAAAAATGGCAATCTTCACGGTCAATCTTTGTGTGAATAAAACATTTTTTTCGAAGACAATCATGGTACAAATAAATTCATTCTAATACACCAGATGTATGTTCTTGAACCTAATATTTTCAAATTGCAAACAGAAGTTATAAGGATAAGCCTGCAGTACCCCGGTCGGCCTTCAACTTGAGTTACTCAATGAGAGGGGGCAGCACTGAGCTAGCCTGCAACGTCACTTTTCCTGGAGTAGCTCAAACTGCGCATGTTATGTGTCTCAATGAGATGTCTTCTTAACCGACATCGTTTTGTTTCAATGCACTTTTGAGTCTTCACATAGGAATGAGTGGTGTCACCTGATCGATGGTTTGGTCCATTCATAGTACACACATAGCGTTTTCCCCTCAAGATCAGATGGGTTTGAGGAGCAAAATATGACCTACCTTTTGTCCACCTCAATGAGGTGTTGACTCCACATTCTTGTAAGAGGCAGAGGAATTCATTAAAGTCCTAGAGTAAAGCTTGTTCAAGCGAAAGGGTTGCACGTAGAAGAAGAAAAAGCCTCTGTTTGTGTCTGGGCGTCAGGGTGTGGACCAAAAACTAGTCAGCTCCAGGTAAAGAGAGGTAAAAAGCCTCTGTTTGTGTCTGGGCGTCGGGGTGTGGACCAAAAACTAGTCAGCTCCAGGTAAAGAGAGGTAAAAAGCTTCTGTTTGTGCCTGGGCGTCGGGGTGTGGACCAAAAACTAGTCAGCTCCAGGTAAAGAGAGGTAAAAAGCTATAGGTTTGGGTCTGGGAGTTGAGGTACAGTACTTACTGGACTGGGCAGTCCTGGCCTCAATAAGTTGGGTGTAGACGCCAAGACCCATCTCAGAGCGAGCAGCCAGGGAGAACATGTAGAGGGTGTCTGGCTTCAGACCCTCCACAGCATAGGACCCCGCTGGAGGGAAGGTCACATGGAGCTGAGGAAGAAAACAGGCACAATAGACATTAGTAAAAGTCTCAGAAGAGTCGAGAGAAAAAGGACCCAGAAACAAATGTTGTCGGCACTAGCAAGCTACTCTATTTATGTGTATGTCTGTCACTAGAGGTTGTTCAAAAAGCACAATGAGAACTGTAGATGTTGTAATCCTCAAAGGTAATATGTAACACTTCCACATAAAAGGTACACAAAGTAGGAATTACATTTCGGATCCTATATTGCATTTGCAACATCTGAAATATCTTATAGAAAGTCCACTGACAGAGTAAAACATAACAGAAACATGAAATGTTTCATGGTCCTACGAGACGGATTACACTATTCCTGGAGTAGGGGGATTGCATTATCAGTAAGGGTAGGATGTGCTGGCGACAGGTTTAAAGTTGTAATTTACCTTATTGCCAGAGTTAGCCTCCCAGTACATGAGCTCGTACTTGGTGATCTGGTCCTGGACAGGCCACAGCCACGACAACATGATGCGGGTGTCCAACTCTGCCTCTGCCTCGAAGCTAGATGGCTGGGCTGGTACTACAGGCAGAGAGAAAGAGAGAGAGAGAGAGACTTTACCTCTCAGGATACATAGGGGTTAACTCTGCCTCTGCCTCGAAGCTAGATGGCTGGGCTGGTACTACAGGCAGAGAGAAAGAGAGAGAGAGAGACTTTACCTCTCAGGATACATAGGGGTTACGTCTTAATTCTGCCGCAGCATGCCCTTGTGCACTCCTTCCCATCCATCTAAAAGCATTGGAATGTCTTACACCAGTTATTTTCTTTTAACCACAAAGGGAAGCACACACTTTGGACAGAGGGGTTGATGACTTGGACTGGGAAAAAGTGAATTACTCAGTGTGGAATCATATAGACTGCTGTAGAGTCTGTGGACGCGCCGTGAGACACAGGAGATGCGCTGCACTTTCGCATGAATCACTCTGTAATAGCGCTGAGACTACGGTTTCACAAGCACCAGCAATATACAGAACACCTTCGCAAGTGGCTCCTTTATAGCTTGAAAAGCTAGAGTACATCCACAGTACAAAGAAACCAATTCAGAAGACTGTTGCTGCACGGCAAAATAATCCAGTGGCACTGCATCACTTTATCACCTTTCTTCTCAAATGTGTCAGAAGAGGAGGAAACTGCAGAGTAGACACCTACTTTGTTTCTCGGAGAATACAGCACAGTAGATAATATGCCCTTGTGGATATGGATTGTCACTTAGTGAAAAGTGAAACCTCTACTTGGGAGACTTGAGCTTGAAGATTGTCCTACAGCAGAGGGTGAGCCAAGGAGCTGAAACAGACCGAACACACAAAGTGCCTCCTGTTTCATACAGTGTCTACTTACCACCTAGTGGTAGTGTCCCTTCTTCATTGGTAGCAGTGCCCGCTCACCACTCCCCTGCTACACAAGTTGTACACTTACCACCTAGGTAGTGCACTAGGTACTGTCCCTCCTTCAGTGTCCACTCACCTCCCTGCTGGGTCTTGACCTGCAGTACATCAGACGGAGGTCCGTCCCCTACAGAGGTGAACCCCAGCACCCTGAGGCTGTAGGTGATATCTGTGGTCAACCCTGAGATGGTGGTCAGTCTGCTGTCATCGGTGTTATGTTTGTGCCACGCACTCAGCGGGGCTCCGAGGTCAGAGCTATAGTACACCCGGTAACTGAGGAGTGGGTTAGAAAATCAATCAATTAGCCAAGTTTACAAAATGGAACAATCATCAGACGAAGAGACCTGTCAAATCAACCTTTAGCTGTGTGACGTTTGCATATTCAGTCTTTATAAAGCATGTAGGCCATATAAAGAGTTTACAAAGGCGTCATTAAGCCTTAAAAAGATATATTAATAGAATATCCTACCCTCTGATCTGTCCATTAGGCTCCTCGGGAGGCTCCCATTGGACCAGCATAGTGGATGCGCTGAGCATGCGAGCCTGTACAGCCAGCGGTGGAGAGGAGGGAGCCTGCTCACTGGTCCTGGTGTCCACGAGGCTGCTGGGAGGGCCACGCCCAATGTTGTTCACCGCCATGACGTGGAACTCGTACTCAGAGTAGGGGCTGAGCCCTCCGATGCTGTAGCGTGTGGTGGCTACTCCGTCGACCTAAAATATAATGACATCATAATAATATGGTCATTTAGCAGACTCTTTTATCCAAAGTGACTTACAGAACTGTCAACATTGACCATGACACATAGTGTACATTCAGCATATGTGGCCCATGCAGGAATGGAACCCACAACCATGTGAGAATGGAACCCACAGCCTTGGTGTTGCGAGCACCCACTGAGTCATTCAAACCATTGGAACGTACCTCCTGGAAGCCGTTGTCAGAGACCTTGGCCCGGTACTGGATGACGTAGTAGGACACAGGCTCAGGGTTCCCAGAGTCCCAGGTCAGAGTGACGCTGGTGGCTGTGGTCTCAGTCACAATCAGGGAGGTGGGGGGCTTGGGCAGGGCTGTCAGATAGACCATTGGGGAGGGAGAGAAATACACAGGTCATGGAAGCTCACAACAGCAAAACGATACATTTCTGTTTTAATGGACAATAAAGTATACTATTCCATTCTATTCTATTTTGTTCTATTCCATTATATTCTCTCATCCTTCGTCCAGTCCTGCTAACATAATACTACAAATAAAGACGTAAAAAAGGCTGAAAGTGCTCTATCTCACTAATGCAGGCCCCAGAGCTGTGAGCAGCAACAAGAGCGAAAAGAGCGAGAAGGACAGCACTCACATCCTATCAGTCAATCACTGTTCAGAGCCTGTCTCTTTCAGTCCCTCACCTGTCACTAGAGGGGCCAAGCCAGCCATGTTCATTATCTCTCAAAGCAAAGTGTCTCTCAACCAGTGTGACCATTCAGCGCTCTCTCTCTCTCTCTCTCTCTCTCTCTCTCTTTGTTGCTCTCTCTTTCTTTTTCTCTCACTCGCTATATATATACATATATAGAAAGCCCATTATTTCCTTCTTTGCTATCTAGGGCAAAACGTTCTCCTTCAATTAAGTTGAGAGTCAGAGTCTTGAATAGAGAGATGAATAGAGTAATGAGTCTTTTCTATTTTCGTTTTATTTACATATTGATCCAAAAAAAGTAGTTCAGGGCTTGGAGCACGCCTTTGGCAAAAAGACAAATGTGTTCAATGTGAGGTAAATGAGTATCAATACAAAATTATAATATTTAGGGAGTGTAAAGATACTGAAGAAGAGTTTTTGTTAGTCTTGAATAAATAACCAGCATAGAAAGCAGACTTAAGCAGACCGACTCAAAATCAATGTAAGACATGTAAAATGGAGTGAACTGAATGTAAGTTATCTAGCTGGTTTTGTGCTAGGATTTCTTGAGATGGTTTTATTTTCATATTTTGCAATTATTTAACATTCTGTTGACTTGCAAGGTGAGTGGTGTGGTATATGGCCAATATACAGCAGCTAAGGGATGTTCTTATGCATGACGCAACAGAGAATGCCTGGATACAACCCTTAGCCATGGCATATTGGCCATATACCACAAACCCCATAAGTGCCTTATTGCTATTATAAACTGCTTACAAATGTAATTCGAACTGTAAAAATATTTATTTTTGTCATACCCGTGGTATACGGTCTGATATACCACAGCTTTCAGCCAATCAGCTTTCAGGGCACAAACCACCCAGTTTATAATACAGAATATAACATATAAGAGTATAATATGAATGTATTTTTTTCTGCACTCGCAGAGCATTTGAGTTTGAAACACTCAAGATGTAGGTCCATTCTGCAAAGAAAGTGATTATCTGTCCCGTTACCTCATGGTAATGGTAATGTACACACTCTCCCAGGTTTTCTTGTTTCCATCGTAAATGGAAAGAGGCTGCATTGTAATAACATTGTGGCTGAAAATGTTTGCTAAATCACTTTTGTGTTGTGTATTATTGTACTACTGTCAGAGTCCAAATGGATCTGCTAAAGTAAGAGGTGTAAAACTGGGAGAACCGCTCGCCTCCAGACGTCAGATGGTCATTAGGGATGAGACACTGCAACCGAGAGGTTTTAGAGAAAGAGATCA
>NC_036853.1:27651063-27708731 GCF_002910315.2 Salvelinus sp. IW2-2015 | reverse complement strand
AATTCCCGATGCCTTGGTTGACATCTGCTATTGACATCTGCTATTATTGCCTGCATCCCAAATGGCACGCTATTCCCTATATAGTGATTACTTTTGACCAGGGCCCATGGTGCTCTGGTCAAAAGTAGTGCACTATGTTGGAAAAAGGGTGGCATTTGGGACATAGAATTATGCGTCATATCCAAAAAAGGCAAAAGAAGCTTGAAAAACTTTTGAAACCCTGACTGTATTGCTCTGAGTTTTGAGTGATGTTAAGTTAGAAGTTAGACTATTTTAGGGCCTATTATGCATGCATCACATATACAAAGTTGCGGAATACTTATTCATCAGTAGGTGTGAGTCTGTAGAGAAGAGAGAGCCTCTCCCAGGACTTGAAAATATCCCACCATCTGTCAACACTGTGAGTGATATCATGAGTTAATTGGGGAGTTGTATTTTGCTTACACCTTAAAACATTTCCTGCAGTAATTGGCCAGTAAGTTACGTTGATTTATTTTAACGTACAGCTACCGTAATCCATTTCATGGTAATGCATTTTATAGTACCAAAAATGGCACTGTCATCTAATTTACAGTATATTATTGGAATTACGCATGCAGCGACATATTACCCAGTGTTCTTTGAAAGTTTTCATTTTTAAATGGACATTTTGGTCATTTAGTGGGCGCTCTTGTCCTTAACAATTTACAGTCAGTGCATTCAACCACGGTTGATTAAAGAAACACATCACAGTCATAGCAAGTAAAACGTTTCTATAATCGTTACTGAACATGTTGTTGTATTTAAGGATGCATTCGTCTTCAAAATAATTGTAATTACAACAATACATCTTATGATATAATTCTAACTATCTATGGAAAGTGCCAATACAATAGTGAGATATTCACGTTAACTTAATGCCAGAGCGATGAAACAAAGTACAAGTGACTATTAAACTGTAAAAAAAAAAAAATCCTACAGTAATTACAAGGGATTAGAACAAGCAGGTTGGCTGTATGCATTTGCATATTATAGCATACTAATGAATACTGGGTGTTTTATATCACTTGTACTTCTAGAGGCCTAAACATGATGCCAGAGCAATGAAACAAAGCACAAGTGACTATTAAACTGTAAAAAAAAAAAATCCTACAGTAATTACAAGGGATTAGAGCAAGCAGGTTGGCTGTATGCATTTGCATATTATAGCATACTAATGAATACTGGGTGTTTAATATCACTTGTACTTCTAGAGGCCTGAACAAAGGCTGCCAATCTGGCCATTATTACAGGGATAAACAGATCAAATGGACATGGATAAATAGTCAACCATTAAAAGGTTTAAGACCCGCTACTACTCTGACCTGTTCCCTATATACATTTAATTGTTAGGGAACTACTACCATATATCACTTCAATTGGTACAGGACTCTCACTAACAGGCGAAACAAATATAGCCACTGACAAGGCACACCTTAAAATACAGAATGTTACCGAGCCAGCAATTATTTCTCTTCCCACAATATTTCTAAATGCACCATCATTTACAGTATGCTGCAGTAACTTGAAAGCAAAACATCAATACAGTATTTTATTGTTGAATTAAACTGAACATCCATTCAGCATTTGCTAATGGTGAATATTTAATTATTTATTACAGCATACCAACTGATATTTGGTGTTTTATATCACTTGCACTTTAGGCCTTAAGAACGGCTTCTAAACTGACAGTGACGACAGGGCAAAACAGATCAAAATGACATGGCTAGCCGCTCAACCATTAAAGATTTGAGACTTGCTGTCACTCTGATCTGTTCCCTGTATAAGTGCAATTGTTAGGGAACCACATATCACTTAAATTGGTACAGCACTCTCAATGGGTGCAACAAATATAGCCTTATACAAGACATGCCTCAAAATATGTTAATGAATGAGAAACATTACCACACACCCACATGTGGTCAAAAGGTTTTTGATGCTCCAAAAATGCAAAATTGGTACCGAATTCTGAATGGCAGTAAATTATTGGCAGCAGTGCCAATAAGACACTGTAAGGTTTCAGGACAAGGTTGGTAGAATTTAGAAAAAATAGTATATTACCGTATTCTGTGGGGGTACAGCATTCTCACTCACGGGTGCAACAAATATAGCCTCTTACAAGGCACGCCTTAAATACGTTAATGAGCCAGAAACTTTTTCCTCGCCCAAAACATTTTCCACAAAATGCACCATAATTAATATTGTAAAACACATTTACAGTATTTTACTCTGCACTCTACAGTGTTTTACTGTTGAAATTACAGAAAGGGCTTACAGTGTGCTGTAAAACAAATAGTTTACTGTACGTTCTACGGTAATCTACTGTATTCAGTTTATACAGCATCATATTGTTGATTAATACAGTAAGTTACTGATAAAATTACAAAAACGGATGACAGTGTACTTTATTATTAGTTTTTTGATAGTCATATTGTGTTTTGTTAATATTACAATAGGGCCCCATTCATTCAGAAAATATGTCTACATTACTAGAAGTAGTAGTGCTTTCCTCTTTGAAATAACTGAGATTCTCTTTAATAACTCTAGTGAATTAATGATTGATTAGACTGATAGGTATTTGAGCATCACAAATGCTCTAATATTATGTGTTGTTTCAGCCAGTGAAAATAATAATCCCTACTTACTTACTTACTTTATTGTCCCCATGGGGAAATTTTGTTGCAGTGTCATGTACACATTTAAAGTGGCGTTAAATACAAAACAAGATTGACAATACAACTTTCAATAACAGTCACGCACCAATAAATAAAATAAAATTTTAAATTTAAAATTTAAAAAAGAAGAAAAGACTAGCCTGCTGGCCTTACGGGGTCAATGGGAACATTTGCCCGAGCTATTTAAGAGGGATATCACACCTGGCACAAATGATTGTCTCGTTCTATTTTTCCTGCWGAGGGGTGCCCTATACCTGCGCCCAGAGGGGAGTAATTCAAAGTCCAGGTACAGGGGGTGACTTGGGTCTAAAATGATTTTGTGAGCCTTACGGAGGGCCCTGACCTTAAAAATCTCATCCAGGCATGTCTGTTTGACTCCAAGTACCTTGCTTGCTGTGGTAATAATCCTTCTCAGCATGTTTCTCTGACTGACAGTGGCATTGCCAAACCAACAAACAATACAAAAAGTTAAAATACTCTCAATAAAGGATTTGTAAAACAGAGTCAATATAGTACAGTCTATATTAAAAGAACCCAACTTTTTTAGAAAGTACAGTCTCTGTTGGCTCTTTTTGTAGATCTGGTCTGTACATTTACTCCACTGAAGCTTACTGTCCAAAAAGACACCCAGATATTTATATTCCTCTACAATTTCTATGTTCTGACCTCTGATAGATTTTGCAGAGGTAGGTGTTGTACGCTTCCTGAAGTCTATGCACATCTCTTTGGTCTTGTTGGTATTGAGGACCAAGTGTGATTCCTCACACCACTCTACAAAGTCATCTAGGACCGGGCCATGATTTTCCTAGGAGAAGGAACTGACTTAATGTTCTCTCCATGTACTCAACTCACTAAACTCAGAGGATGTAGAGATGATACGAGAACTGATTTGGGTTTCAAGCATTTCACATGCAATGAACAAAGTAGTGAATTAAATGTTCAACTGAGTCTTTTGGCCAATTCGATTTGGAACCATTAGTCTGTAGCTAAGACCCTTCCTTAAAAAAAAAAAAAAAATACTTTGTACTGTTCATATTAGAAGCAGTGAGAAAGCCTACTGTATTTCCTGAAAGCAGGATCCCATTGTAATTGGAAAGTAAACACAAAACGCTTTGCTCGCTAGTTTGTCATCTCGCTAGTTTGTCATAGTTAGGTTTTCAGGAAGGTAAAGTTTCAGCCATATTGAATTATTGATGACAATATTAATGAACACACTGTCATCTGCACTGTAAAAATAGAAAGTCTCATAACACCATGACTGTGTAATGAAACCAGGAAAAGTAGAGCACCTAAGCTGAAATTGTTTGGAGGGTGCTTCAATGTAAATCCAATGTAAGTGCTTTAAAACAGAAATGAAGTCATCTGAAACACCCAAAGTAGTTCTTTAACCTGAAAATTGGTGTTTTAAGAGAGTGTTGTGAAAACACTTCATTGGGTTTCAGTGCATGCATGTAAAAGTTAGCATCAAAACACAAACACTATGTTAATCATACAATCAATGGTATTGAAATGCAAACGGTTTACAGCCTAAACATTGACTGATGATAAGGGCCTATGGAGAATATTTTTTGTGGAATTCCACCTTTATTTTTTCAATGCTTTATTTAGAAAGATTAGAAACAGGAGGGGCAGTAAGATGATACATTTTGTTGGAATTTTATCCACTCAACCACACAGCCACACTGTTAGAAATAATTTTGGGGTGAATTTATATTAATATATTTTTTTTAAACATATACTGCTAGAACCGCTAAAGCAGTAATTTTGACTCCTCATTAATTATAATGTGTTATTACTCTGCCTTTTTTTAAGTCATGCCCCCCTCCATCCTTGACTTTTCCTAAATACATCCATATAACACACTGTTGTTGTTAGAATCTTAATATCACAAACAGAACTGGAGTTATAACCAGTTTAAGGAGGGAATGTCTTTAAAAAAAATGGTTTTCCCACATCCCCCCTCCTTCTCCAAACAGTAGGGCCTGCTCCGCTCCTTCTTCCCACAGTTGAAAGTGCAGTGCTCATCTGATAATCACCCCGATAATTGCCACGAAACTGAACCTAAACTATACCGAAACGAATTTCACACATATGACACCAGATTAAATAAATTAAGTCAAGTATGATGGGGTGAGTTGATGAACGAGGGGAAGCGAACAATGCATAATTATGTATTCATCAATTGTGAATGAAGAACAAGGCAGGCCATTCTATTGCATTGATCCAGTCTAATTAAAATCTTAAAATGATTTGTACCCTATATCAGTCCACCAAACCAAAGCAGTCTTATCAGTCTACTCTGGCCTACTTGGAGTAGGTTACACAATGAGAGTGTGCGTAATTGTACATGCTGAACGGCTTTCAATATCTGGGAAAATATCCACACCGGGCAGTAGGTGAGCGAGTGTCAGAGAATGTGGTGATGGGGCTTGTGGAACCTTACATTGGAAATAGTCGAAATGTCACCATGGACAATTTCTTAACTTCACTGTCATTGGTGAACAATTTGCTTGCAAAGAAAACAAGTCTGGCCGGCACCATGAACAACGTGAGACAGGATCTCCCTCCCTCTGTGCAAAATAGGGCACCTGCACAGCAGTTGTACTCCACAATGGTGATGAAGAATGACAAGACAATGGGAACACAAAAAGAAAACCGGAGAATATTACGTGCTACAAGCAAGCAAACGTATGTCAAAGTGGGTCAAGCAAGTGAAAGTTACGAAAACTGTTAGGACAAGGAATAATGGCTAAATAAAACCTAGCCGACACCATGTAAGCATGAGCTGACAATAATGGACAATTTTTGACTGCTGTTATATCGACACTTATTTTCATTGTAATGCCATTAATACTTTTGTGCCGAGTCTGACTATTTATCAAGGCACTTGGCGCTGGTAATGATGTTTAGGCTACTGATGTTTTCATCATTTGACCGCGCCTCATTTGACCGTTGGTCTTGGTGATTGGGGTATTACTATAATTTTTTGTCATTATTAAAATAAGCTGTTACCGTGTTCCAACACATATGTTTTCTGTTTTATAGTTGTAACAAAGGCACTCCACGAATAAAATTGATTGAACACTTGAATTTTGGCACATTTGTTTTGTTTTTACATATAGTCCACAGTAACATAAACTAATGTGTTATTTTAAATTAAATAAAAATCGTATTCTAATGTTGCCCAAGGCCTTCATAAACACAACCAAATTATATATTTTTTTGCGATAGCATTTGAAATATATCAATTACACTGTTAGAATGTTGCAGTCAGCAGGAATGCTGATTAGCTTGAAGAGGGGTCCATCAAGGCCCAGCGGTTCTAGTGTTAAAAAAAATGAATGTAAGTCATGCAGAGCCCATGGTCTGGTGGTAACGCACCCGGCTTAGATCCATCACCCCTCTCCCCACCAAAGACATGGGTTAAATTCCCCTCTCCAACCCTTCAATTCTCCCACCTATCTGTATCCCCTCTGTTAAAATAACCCCCCAAATATACAGTATTGTAAAAAACGTATGCAAGTCGTTTCAGTGATTTGTTAATTTCATTTTACCAAAATAATCTACTAATAAATCCAATTTAATATGTTGCTCAAAATATATTTTATAAGGATAACCAAAGAGAGAGAAAATCGAGTGATTAAATGATTCATTGGAAGTCTTTCATTTTTATCACCTTGCATTTCATATCTTCCCATATGACTCTGCTTTTAGAGGATTGTGTGTAATTAATTTTCAGACTTTTTGATTCTTTCACACAATGCTGTATACATGTTTAAAGAAAGAAAAGTATATTTCTATATTAGTATTAAGCTTGTTATGCCATTAGGTGTAATGGATCATGATTAATGAATACCATGCTCTTATAGTGCAGTCCAAGACATAGTGAGACATTTTTAACATGTCTATCTAATATTTATCTAAAATATCTCCTTTGGATGTTGATCTTGATCCAGATCCATCTATTGATTTTGGATGTTGACATGTTGATCTTGAATGAGGGCTACTTTGCTAGATACCACACATAGCTAATTCACTGCATCCCAGGCTACGTGTGCCATTTTTAAATTGATGTAGTTCTGTCCTTGAGCTGTTCTTGTCTATTAATATTCTGTATTATGTCATGTTTCATGTTTTGTGTGGACCCCAGGAAGAGCAGCTCCCACCTTCGCAACAGCTACTGGGGATCCTAATAAAATACCAAATACCAGGCAAAACAAACACTCAAACTCCCACACCCCCTCTCTCACACTTCTCCCAGCCCTCTCACCTTTGACGGTGATCTGTGCAGTGGTCTCGATCATACCAAGCGACGATATCGCCACGCAGGTGTAGTTGGCAGACTGGCGAATGTTGGTGACCTCCAAAACATTCCTCCCAATGGGCATCTCTTCTTCCTTAGTCAGCTCTACCACCCCCATCATCCACTTGACGTAGGGCATGGGTGCTCCCACCGCCACGCACGTCAGGTTCACGCTGCCACCCGGCATCACCTCGTGGTTGTTGGGAGGGATGGAGAACCGGGGTGGCACACGCCTCACTGCAGGGGGAGAGCATAGGGGTGTGAGAGGCAGAAGAAGTGGAGGTATGATGGGAGACACTGCATGGGTGGCTGGGTTAGCTCAATACCTCAATGGTCAGGCCTGGCTGTTGCTGCAGGGTATACCGCTGTTCTCTGGGACAATAGAGGCCTATGGCAACTCTGCTATAGTTAGTTAGGGTGGGACCACATGTTATGTATCTATTACTCAACAGTGAAAAAGGACTTTCCTCCCCTTTCATGTTACATTTTCAAAAAAATGCCTAAGGTGGCCTATAAGGCTGGATTTCTCACGAGTGCCTTTGGATTTCCTTCTTTGGTATGTGGATTAAGACACACCTGGAGCGTATTACTGCTGTTAGTCTATAGCCTCCCTACCATATTCAGAGTAAGCTAGCTATCTAACACTCGTTTTGTGTCTAAGTGTGAGTGAATAGAAGAGGTTTCTTCTCCCTTGTTATCTACCATACACCATTAGAAATCCCCTTAAGTGCTGGGAAGTACTGCTCATTACGTCTGAATTAATGCTGCAATGCTACTCACTTTGCATGCATTAAATATACATAGCTCAATGGCATGGCAGCAAAAGTGCTCACACACACCCCTTGACTAGGAAGGCTGAGAATGGTCACAAAACGTGTTCCACTGTAGTATAATTTAAGTTTAGAGTCTGAATATTCTGGCCGTGAGGGGCGTAGATTGTGTCTTACAGGGTTTTGACCATGTTTCTTCTTGGTCTAACTAAATAGAAGGGGAGGGGAGATCTACGTGCCGTGTGAGTCAAACAGGGAGAGACGCAGGTTTATGACAGATCTGACCTTGTCCCCAGGCTCAAATTTCACATAAAGCCTGGTAACYGTGGCACTGTTTGGAATTTAGGTTGTGTGGATTTACTGAGTGACATGCTAATCAATTCAAATTCTGAGCGAAACACAACTTTGAGGCGTGGCTCTAAATTGAGGCGGGAGAGGGTTGTCACTAGTTAACACAGCCATAAAGTCATAAACCCTGCCAATTTTGCCAATTCATCTTCTTATAATCTGATTTTAAACCTAATTCTAACATTCACCCTAACCTTAATCACACTGCTAACCGTATGCCTTACGCTAACCTTAAATTAACTTGACTTTGTGGCTGTGGAAGCTAGTGGAGACCTGCCGCAGTATCTGTGCGCTAGAGATGTTGCCGATGACTATGACATGCCTCCCCTCTAACGCCCAGGAAGCTCAGATTCAAACTCCCATTAGACAGCTATGTTATAATGTCAAAGTACGTTCGCTACGTTTCGCTGAGCAACTATCTTCATTTACTCCCGTTACGGACGGTATGTACTTCCAAAAAAGGTATCAATAGAAATGTACAAGCAACCAAAATAAATTGCTATTCGACACCTCCAATGTATAATTTTTGCCTGGCAGAGACGTCAGTCAGTTCAACGTCTACTCCACGTTAGTTCAATGTCATTTCATTGAAATTATGTGGAAACAACGTCGACTCAACCAGTGTACCAAGTGAGATGTATTGAGCTGTTGTAGACTTCCTGACAAACAGGTCGGAAACACAGCAGGGTATAGCTAATGTTGTATAATTTGAGAGCGGTACTACTTTGAACAAATAAACTGAAAGAGGATGTATGCGCACATAATGTCTTCATTTGGCTCACTCAAGCACAGCAGTAAGTTAATTAGCTCCAACCAAGTGAGGAATCACTGTGATAAATGAATGTGTATTTGCATGGGCTCAGTCAGTCAGTGAGGAGAGGTGATAGATAGTCATGTTGGCTGTCGTCTCTGCAAAGACAAGGGCTGCATTGTCTGTCTGCTGGGACCGGAGGGAAAGAGAGAACCATCATTTACATTTTAGCAGACACTCTTATCCAGAGCAATTAGGGTTACCTGCCTTGCTCAAGGGCACAGAGAGTGTTCACCTAGCCAGCTCGGGGAATCAAACCAGCAACCTTTGGGTTACTGGCCCAACGCTCTTAACCGCTAGGCTACCTGCACGCTCTGTGATACAGATGGCTGGCATTAACATGGGTTGCCACGGAGACGGACATCGCCTGAGCACGTGACATGGCCAACAGAGGGAAAAACAGAGGGAGGGAAGGAGGAGAGGAGGGTAAGAGACAGCGAGAGAGAGAGGGAGGGCGAGAGAGAGAGCGAGAGTGGTGAGACGAGGGGAGGGGGCTGGCTGTTCGAGGCTGGGTATAGGCCACAGTTATGTGCCATTCCGTGATTCCAGTTTAGGGTGATCTCAGGTCAAAAACTAAGAAAGAGGAAAGTTTCTAAAAGTCGTAGTGTCCAAACTTTTAGATATATCAGGGTACCACTACTGCCAATCTCATACTATATGACTGTATTTCTGTGACTATAACCTCACAGAGCGGAGGTTGCAAATCGTTGTGCAGGTGAGGCATAGCAAGCAGCAAAAACCAGGCCTTGACGTTTCAATTCCCAGTTGATCTCCCAACACACACAGATGGTCTGCAGGATCTCACATTAAGCCACCCGCAAAATGATCCCCTTTCCGACAACGCTGASACTCTTAATCATCAGTAAGATAACTAACGTTCCCATTTTTCTCTCTTTGCCCAGGAAAAATGCTCGCTGAGAAAGAGGTTGCGTCCCAAATGGCACCCTATGGGTTCTGGTCAAAAGTAATACACCATGTAGGGKATAGGGTGCCATTTGGGATGGAGCAGGATTTCATTTGGGATGCAAGGGGAGAACTTTGTAGCAGACCTCTGTTTTGTGCTTGAAGATAAAATAGAGGCAACATTATTCACATCACAACTCTTAAAATACTGTGTTTATCATCATGACTAAGAAATCACCTGCTTATTTCTTTACCACAGCAAAACGATGCAGGCAGAGTAGTAATGTAGTACTTACAGTATTCTAGGGCCCACCGGCCCTGCCTGGCTGACCAGCAGTTACATCGAAATACTGTAAATATCTCCAAACTGGTTTTGAAGCAAGCATGGCACCAAAATAGTTTTTTCTTCTGCTTCTAATACAAACATCTCAGTTTTTATGTGACTTGAATGGTGTATGGGGTGTGAGGTGAGGTTCCTCCCTCTCCTCCCTTCTCTCTCTTCCTCCATCCTTTCACCCCCCCTCCCTGCAGTACTGTAGTCTACAGGAGGGCAACAAGAACTGAGGGACTTCAAGATACCCATAATGAACCACAGTTGGGGGTTATCTAACAAAATCACATTTTCATTTAGCCTGTGTCCTGAACATGGGCATTTGCAATCTTTCTCTACTGCAGTATTCACCTTACCTTACCTAAGCAGAGACTTAGATTTTGCATTTCTTTTGCATGTTTTGTGTATTGTATGCATACTGTATGTGTTCCATGTGTACCATCTCTGTATGCACTAACCCTTACAAAAGTCTGCGTGTGATTCATTCAAGTCAAGTAAATGCTGAGATTTTGAGATGTATATACAGTGGGTAGAACAAGTATTTGATACACTGCCGATTTTGCAGATTTTCCTACTTAAAAAGCATGTAGAGGTCTGTAATTTTTATCATAGGTACACTTCAACTGTGAGAGACGGAATCTAAAACAAAAATCCCGAAAATCACATTGTATGATTTTTAAGTAATTAATTAGCATTTTATTGCATGACATAAGTATTTGATACATCAGAAAAGCAGAACTTAATATTTGGTACAGAATCCTTTGTTTGCAATTACAGAGATCATAACGTTTCCTGTAGTTCTTGACCAGTTTGCACACACTGCAGCAGGGATTTTGGCCCACTCCTCCATACAGACTTTCTCAGATCCTTCAGGTTTCGGGCTGTCGCTGGGCAATACGGACTTTCAGCTCCCTCCAAAGATTTTCTATTGGTTCAGGTCTGGAGACTGGCTAGGCCACTCCAGGACCTTGAGATACTTCTTACGGAGCCACTCCTTAGTTGCCCTGGCTGTGTGTTTCGGGTCGTTGTCATGCTGGAAGACCCAGCCACGACCCCATCACATGCTCTTACTGAGGGAAGGAGGTTGTTGGCTAAGATCTCGCAATACATGGCCCCATCCATCCTCCCCTCAATACGGTGCAGTCGTCCTGTCCCCTTTGCAGAAAAGCATCCCCAAAGAATGATGTTTCCACCTCCATGCTTCACGGTTGGGATGGTGTTCTTGGGGTTGTACTCATCCTTCTTCTTCCTCCAAACACGGCGAGTGGAGTTTAGACCAAAAAGCTCTATTTTTGAATCATCAGACCACATGACCTTCTCCCATTCCTCCTCTGGATCATCCAGATGGTCATTGGCAAACTTCAGACGGGCCTGGACATGCGCCTGCTTGAGCAGGGGGACCTTGTGTGCGCTGCAGGATTTTAATCCATGACGGCGTAGTGTGTTACTAATGGTTTTCTTTGAGACTGTGGTCCCAGCTCTCTTCAGGTCATTGACCAGGTCCTGCCGTGTAGTTCTGGGCTGATCCCTCACCTTCCTCATGATCATTGATGCCCCACGAGGTGAGATCTTGCATGGAGCCCCAGACCGAGGGTGATTGACCATCATCTTGAACTTCTTCTATTTTCTTCTATTTTTAATAATTGCGCCAACAGTTGTTGCCTTCTCACCAAGCTGCTTGCCTATTGTCCTGTAGCCCATCCCAGCCTTGTGCAGGTCTACAATTTACCCCTGATGTCCTTACACATCTCTCTGGTCTTGGCCATTGTGGAGAGGTTGGAGTCTGTTTGATTGAGTGTGTGGACAGGTGTCTTTTATACAGGTAACAAGCTCAAACAGGTGCAGTTAATACAGGTAATGAGTGGAGAACAGGTGGGCTTCTTAAAGAAAAACTAACAGGTCTGTGAGAGCCGGAATTCTTACTGGTTGGTAGGTGATCAAATACTTATGTCATGCAATAAAATGCAAATAATTTCCTTAAAAATCATACAATGTGATTTCCTGGATTTTTGTTTTAGATTCCGTCTCTCACAGTTGAAGTGTACCTATGATAAAAATTACAGACCTCTACATGCTTTGTAAGTAGGAAAACCTGCAAAATCGGCAGTGTATCAAATACTTGTTCTCCCCACTGTATCTGTTCCTCTGTAATCAAATTGAGGCCAATGGTCTACTAACTCTGAGCTTTTCAGAGGGAATTAACCAATGTGTTAGATTGGAGTCTGTGAGCTGTCAACGTGACATGCTGGACAGCGCAATGCAGGGCAGGAGGAATCATAACAAACCAACGTTAGTCACCGTGTACATTATTAGAAGGATGAGGAGGTTGGAGGTTACCCATGGATATGGAAAATGGTCACAGCGTGACATGATGGTTGTTGTTGATTGGCTGACTGAGTGAGGTTATAACAAGGGGTTATCTGAGTTATTATTGGCTATGGAGGACAAATGTTAAAGGTTAAAGATCACCAGGAAGTGGTGGAGGAGGGAGAACTCGTCATCGTCGTAGAAGCGAGTGACACTGTGGGGTATATTCACTGGTTTCAAGTGAACAGTTTTAGTATCAGAGGAAGTAGTATCAGCAGTAGCAACATGAGAAGCTGGCAGTTATAATGCAGACACACACTTATCTTCATTGGCATGCCACAGAGAAAGAGGGGGAAGAGAAAGGATTTGGGATTGGAAAAAGAAAAGGTAGGGATTTGGAGCTGAGGGGGGTAGGGGTGGAGGGGAGGGGGTGGAAGCACAATCGTGGTTGCACACAGATTTTAGGCACACAAATATTGTCTAGCAAGGCATGCAGCAGCCCAGGCACAAGGTAAGCAAAGCATCAAGCAAATTACTAGCTAGCTACAGTGCAGCTCTGGTCATGATGAGGCTGTGGAAAATCTCCCTGGTCTTTGTGATAGAATCTGTGCTTGAAATTCAGTATTCGACTAAGGGACCTTACAGATAATTGTATGTGTGGGGTACAGAGATTGGGTAGTCATTCAAAAATCAAGTTAACCACTATTATTGCACTCAGACTGAGTCCATGCATATTATCATGTGATTTGCTAAAGGCCCAGTGCTGTCAGAATTCTGTTTTGCCTGTGTTTTCTACCATATTGTAACACGGCTGATGAAACTAACACTGTAAAAGTGTGAAAACATTTCCTGATAGTTGCTGGTTGAAAATACAAGCAGGACCTTCTAATCAGCAGGTTTGCATGGGCGGGAGTTTCGACTTTCCCATGGGGACATCTCCGTGAGGTATATTGGTTAATYGACCAATAACAAAGAGAGTTCAAAACCTCTCTGCCAATAACAGCTAGTTTTCAGTTTTCCCCTCACCACTCAGATGACTCCCAGACAGTCCTAGCAAAATACATTTTTTTTGCTAAAAAGCAATTTTTGCCCATTTTAATGGAAATCTATTATATTAAGGTACTTAATTGTTATCAATAAATTATTTGATATTGATACAAAATGACTGCAACATTTTCCCTCCTGAACTTATTAAGGCTTGCCATGACAAATGGGCTGAATACTTTTTGACTCAAGACATTTCTAAATACAAAATTCCACTTTGACATTATTGGGTATTATTTGTAGGTCAGTGACACAAAATCTCAATATAATCCATGTTATATTCAGGCTGTCACACAACAGAATGTGGAAACAGTAAAGGGGTGTGAATACTTTCTGAAGGCAATGTAAGTTAATATTTCTCACATTTCTCACAGAGAGGAAAGGAATCAGTTAACTATCTTAAACGTAGTCCGTTTTTTTAGAGAAAAGACATGAGACTGTCTGGGATTAATGGGAGGTTAATTGTCAGAGGGCACAGACCTCCATTTTAGAAAGTGCCTTGCTGATGTGTGAGTTGGCTGGAAGTTTGGGTAGCTGAGACGGTTTTTATCCGTCTCTCCCACAGAGAGACACCTTCTCAGCTCAGCAATTTAACCCTAGAGGCGCCAACATATTTTTGCTTAAAAGTGACAAATTGGTAATGATTGCAAAGTACCACTTTAATAAACCTTTTGTTACACAAGTAAATGGTTGAAATTCCCCAAAATAAGCATATATTTATTAAACAGGTAGAACACTGCCACTGCCACACCCCCCAGGGGCCAAATCTGGGGTGGCTCCATATCTACAATACCATTCAAAAGTTTGGACACACCTACTAGTTCAAGGGATTTTCTTTATTTTTACTATTTTCTACATTGTAGAATAATACTGGAGACATCAAAACAATAAAATAACTAATATGGAATCATGTAGTAACCAAAAAAATGTTTWAAAAAATCTAAATATACTTTACATTTGAGATTCTTCAAAAAATGTGATTCTTCTAATGAATTTATCCTCTGCAGCAGAGGTAACTCTGGGTCTTCCTTTCCTGTGGCGGTCCTCATGAGAGACAGTTTCATCATAGCGCTGGATGGTTTATTGACTGACCTTCATGTCTTAAAGTAATGATGGACTGTCATTTCTCTTTGCTTATTTGAGCTGTCCTTGCCACAATATGGACTGGGTCTTTTACCAAATAAGGCTATTGCTGTATACCACCCCTACCTTGTCACAACACAACTGATTGGCTTAAACACATTAAGAAGGAAATAACTTCCACAATTAAAACACAACAGGAGGGTTAAGACATGAAGGTCAGTCAATACGGAAAAGTTCAAGAACTTTTAAAGTCAAGCGCTATAATGAAACTGTCTCTCATGAGGACCGCCACAGGAAAGGAAGACCCCAGAGTTACCTCTGCTCCAGAGGATAAGTTCATTAGAGTTAACTGCACCTCAAATTGCAGCCCAAATAAATGCTTTACAGAGTTTGAGTATCAGACATCTCAAAATCAACTGTTCAGAGGAGACTGCGTGAATCAGGCCTTCGTGGTCGAATTGCTGCAAAGAAACCACTACTAAAGGACACCAACAATAAGAAGAGACTTGCTTGGGCCAAGAAACACAAGCAGTGGAAATCTCTCTTTTGGTCTGAAGAGTCCAAATTTGAGATTTATGGTTCCAACCGCCAGGACTTTGTGAGATGCAGAGTAGGTGAACTGCATGTGTGGTTCCCACATGAAGTATGGAAGAGAAGGTGTGATGGTGTGAGGGTGCTTTGCTGGTTACACTGTCTCAGTTTTTTAACGTTTTTTATCAAGGCACACTAGATCGGCATGGCTAACACAGCATTCTGCAGCGATACGCCATCCCATCTGGTTTGRGCTTAGTGGGACTATCAGTTGTTTTTCAATAGGACAATGACCCAACACATCTCCAGGCTGTGTAACGGCTATTTGACGAAGAAGGAGAGTGATGGAGTGCTGCAACAGATGACATGGCCTCCCCAATCACCCAACCTCAACCCAATTGAGATGGTTTGGGATGAGAAAAGCAGCCAACAAGTGCTCAGCATATGTTGGAACTCCTTCAAGACTGTTGGAAAAGCATTCCAGGTGAAGCTGGTTGAGAGAATGCAAAGAGGTTGCAAAGCTGTCCTCAAGGCAAAGGGTGACTACTGTGATGACCCTCCCACTCTGTCTGCCGTATTCTGTCTCTTTGCTCTTGTTTTCCTTAATAGGATGTCAGTGGGCGGAGCCGGGAGCGTCGTTAGTGAAATGGGACACACCTGGTCTCGGGTGTGTCCCAGGATGAATATACCTCTTCCCCATTCATTGGGGAGACTCTCTCCATGCAGACACAAATTTTGGTTGTGCCATTTTTGTGGCTGTTTTGGGTTGTTTGCGTTGGCACCTTTCAACACCCCTCATTATCACATTCATGCACGCAAACACTCACTTACACTACTGATTACTGACTACACACACCGTTGTTAATTATATTTAGTTTACTTTAGTTAATAAATATAATTTGTTATTCCTTATCTCCACGTTSTCTCCCTTTTTGTTACGAACTTTGAGCCGGTTCGTGACACTACCTTGAAGAATCTAAAATCTAAATATATTTGGATTTGTTTAACACTTTTTTGGTTACTACATGATTCCATATGTATTATTTCATAGTTTTCATGTCTTCACTATTATTCTACAATSTAGAAAATAGTAAAAATAAAGAAAAACCCTTGAATGAGTAAGTTTGTCCAAACCTTTGACTAGTACTGTACCTCTGTGCCAAATTTTGTGCACTATTGAATCAAAACGTTCAGCTTCGCACCACTAGTAAAAGAAAGATTGTATTTCATTCCTCCATTAAAAACAGAGAAAACATGGTAAATTGTTTGCTTGACAAAGTCCTACATTTGTGAAGGATGAAAAAAAAAGTTTAGAAATTATTACATTTRTGACTCCTTTGTCTCAGAATCGACCCCTGTTGTTTGGGGTTACGCTTGAAAAGATGGACTGGAAAAAACTACTGAAAAACACACTGGGTCTTTAAACAGATTTGTTTGTTTTATTCTCATCCTCTTCTCCACAGTCTCTCCCTCTCTGTTCACTGCTCTCATTGTTCTATGAACTAAATCTGGAATCCTGCACTGAATGTTGAATCGAAAATAAACAATCAAAGCTGCTTTAGCCTGATTAAATATTGAAAACTCAAAAGGCTTTTCACTGTTAACCAGGATAACACAACATCTTCTACTAAATAGGATAATCGTTCCAGGGTGGTGGGAAAAAGGCACTGAAATTTGAACTTGTATGTAAATAGTACTGATCTCTTAAGCTTCATGCAACATTCCTATATCTGTTCCCTGAACCCAGACGTAAAATACCTAAAAGACAATGAGAAACCACTGTTGCTGAAGAACAATGATAATGCATTGCATCAGAGAAATCTCAGTGAAAAAAATACGCTTCTCATTTTCATAAACCATGGGAATAACCAAGGCTGCAATTCATTCTAATGGTAGCTTATTGTTACTCCCAAGATGACAAAGACATCTAGATCCAACTACTATTCATGATTAATTGATCACAATACCTCTGTTTTCTCTAAGATTGTATGGTGGAGAGCTATGCTACCAGCCGATGTTGATATACTGTGTGAGAGTCGAGTCAAGGTAAGGTAAGATGAGAGTTGTGCAGTCAGCTAGACTGGGACCATGGCGAGTCCATGTGGCAACACAGATGCGAGGGCTCAGGCTCACAATGAAATGACACCCTAGTCCCTATATAGTGCCACACTTTTGACCAGAGCCCTTGAGGCGCTGACCAAAAGTATTGCATTTGATAAGGAATAGGGTGCCAATTGGACACAGCCATGGTTGGACGGACACAGTGTGAACATAGAGGATGATGGGATGGAATAGACACGCCCTAGGTGATGTGAGGATCACCTAAGGAAGTGGGCAAGGATGATACATAACAGACTGAAGCTGACAGGGAAGACCCATCCATGCCAGACATATTCAAAGACCTATAACGATGTAGATGGTGGAGGGTTTAGGGTGGAGGCAAGCAGCATAGCAGTGGTAGAGAGGGTAGCAGTAGAGATAGGGTAGGAGATGCACAGTGGAGGTTCAGTTTGGTAGAGGCAGGAAGGTTCCTGGGAGGCCCATCAGGCCGGGACGGGCCCGTGGCACCCAGCGTGATGCTGGGGGCGCTGCCAGGCTCCAGCCCACCGGGCCTTGGCATACCGTGGGGTATCAAAGGAGGAGCAGGAAGGTAAAGAGTGAAAAAAACCAACCTTCTCGTTGATCTGAGAGGATTTGGTGAGGTTTGGATTGTTTTATGGATGGCGAAGTGCGATGATGATGGGGGAGTAAAGAGAAAAGAGAAAAACCAACAAGAGAGAAAAAGGTAGAGGAGGAAGAAGACAAGGAAAAACAGAGAGAGTAAAACAGGAACATTTTCCACTTATCCATAATAGAGAGAGTGAGGAAAACACTATGGAGACAAAGGCCAGTGCACTGATGGCCACACGCCAAAAACACACACATAGCAACATCTCATACAGTACAGACATAAATATAAACACACACATAGCAACCAATCATACAGTACAGACATAAATATAAACATACACCCCCCCCCCCCCCACACACCTACTCCTCTCTGTTCCTGACTACTCTCATGTTCTCTAAGCCCTTCCCTTCAGACCCATCGGCTGCTGCCTGTGTATTAAGATGCCATTAGACAGTCAGAGAATCTACGTCCCAAATGGCACCCTATTTCCTATATATCGCACCCCTATGGGCCCTGGTCAAAAGTAGTGCACTATAAAAGGAATAGGGTGCCATTTGGGTCGCAGGCAGTCTCCCTGGCTGACAAGCGGACTTCATTATGCACACAAAGCAGATACTGTTCTGCTGTTAGCTAAGGCAGCCACATTTATTCTGTCCATTGACACCTTCTTAGCAGAGCCACTGAGGATAGCAGAGACAGAGAGGCTGGATGTGAATACAAACATCAAACATGGCCGTCACTGGCTCTGGACTAGTCATACACTCAGAGTTATTGACTCGCACACAAAATGGCCTGACCACGGAGTTGTACACCGACAACAGAGAGAGCTCTGTGCATCACTCACTCAATGTTGAGGCAATGGCCTTATACCACTGTTGTGTGCTGACAGAATTAATCAAATGGGTCACGGTGGGGAAGTCTTTAACCAGTATGAGTGATTGTGGCATTCATGATGTCCTACACATTATGTCCCATGGGCACAGTCCTATACCTACATGAGCAGAGTATAGTGCATCTAAAGAGTCTATGCATTCTAGATGTGGTTCCTTTGTATTAAAGCTTGTTTCTAATCTTGATCTCTGCATGCGCACACACGCGCGCACACACACTCACACACACTACACAAAGACAAATAAAAGCAGACACACATACGTACACAAGTTTCAGAGAAACTCAGAAAACCCCAAGACACATGAAACCTTGGGTGACACTTGGGAAAGACATGGGAAAGCACACAGACAATGGTAGAATTATTTTTTTTATAGCAGGATAAGCATTTGTGTAATGGACACTCCCATATACAGTCTGTGTATATGATATAACACAGCAAGGGACATGGAGACAGGGCCAAGGACACGCCACACACAGAGTGAGGATCAGAAAGCAAAAGCTGAGATAGACAGACATGAGAAAAGGAAGAAGTACAAATATAGGAAAAGAAGAGAGAGAAGAAATCTCTCTCACTCTCTCTCTCTAGCAACAGAGAGAGCGCTTTCAGGCACCATAATTTGCTAAGGAAATTACACCACTGGTAGAGTGGTGTAATACCTGGAGAGATAGAGGTTAGACCCATTCAGACAAGAACACATTGTACAGAAACAGAACAACCCAGTGTTACATTATACAGAACCAGAACAACCCAAGAAAACACATAGGAAAGAAGCTGGTAGTCTTGACCTTGATGACTTCAGTTGTAGGTTTAGTAGAGTGATATTTCAGCACAGTGCATAAAAGGGTTTTTCTTTTTCAAATGATGTTCACCAGTATAGTAAAACTCCATGGCAACGCATTATGGACTGAGAGTTTTCAGTGAAAAATAATCATAAAGAATATTTCACAGTGTAGAAAACACTTGAAAATACTCTTTCAGTTCTCAAAGGCAATTCCTCTCCGGAGTGAGATGTAATGTACTCTATTTGTGAGAAATTGATGCAGGCATGCGTGGTGAGAAATACTGCAGGATTTTAACACATATGTATACACCTACACACATACTGCAGGATGGTAACATGCACATGTGCACACACACACAAACACTCACACACACTTATAGACCACCAAAAATTCTGAAATCTCCATCCCTAACTACAACATTTTCAGACAAGATAGAACGGCCAAAGGGGGAGGTGTTGCAATCTACTGCAGAGATAGCCTGCAGAGTTCTGTCCTACTATCCAGGTCTGTACCCAAACAGATTGAACATCTACTTTTAAAAATCCACCGCTCTAAAAACAAGTCTCTCACCGTTGCTGCCTGCTATAGACCACCCTCTGCCCCCAGTTGTGCTCTGGACACCATATGTGAACTGATTGCCCCCCATCTATCTTCAAAGCTCGTGCTGCTAGGCGACCTAAACTGGAACATGCTTAACACCCCAGCCATCCTACAATCTAAGCTTGATGCCCTCAATCTCACACAAATTATCAATGAACCTACCAGGTACCACCCCAAAGCCGTAAACACGGGCACCCTCATAGATATCATCCTAACCAACATGCCCTCTAAAACACCTCTGCTGTTTTCAACCAAGATCTCAGCGATCACTGCCTCATTGCCTGCATCCGTAATGGGTCAGCGGTCAAACGACCTCCACTCATCACTGTCAAACGCTCCCTAAAACACTTCAGCGAGCAAGCCTTTCTAATCGACCTGGCCCGGGTATCCTGGAAGGAAATTGACCTCATCCCATCAGTAGAGAATGCCTGGTTATTTTTTTTTTTAAATGCCTTCCTCACCATCTTAAATAAGCATGACCCATTCAAGAAATTTAGAACCAGGAACATATATAGCCCTTGATTCTCTCCAGACCTGACTGCCCTTGAGCAACACAAAAACATCCTATGGCGTTCTGCATTAGCATCGAACAGCCCCCGTGATATGCAACTTTTCAGGGAAGCTAGAAACGAATATACACAGGCAGTTAGAAAAGCCAAGGCTAGCTTTTTCAAGCAGAAATTTGCTTCCTGCAACACAAACTCAAAAAAGTTCTGGGACACTGTAAAGTCCATGGAGAATAAGAACACCTCCTCCCAGCTGCCCACTGCACTGAGGCTAGGAAACACTGTCACCACCGATAAATCCACTATAATTGAGAATTTCAATAAGCATTTTTCTACGGCTGGCAGTGTTTTCCACCTGGCTACCCCTACCCCGGTCAACAGCACTGCACACCCCACAGCAACTCGCCCAAGCCTTCCCCATTTCTCCTTCTCCCAAATCCAGTCAGCTGATGTTCTGAAAGAGCTGAAAAATCTGGATCCCTACAAATCAGCCGGGCTAGACAATCTGGACCCTTTCTTTCAAAAAAAATATCTGCCGAAATTGTTGCAACCCCTATTACTAGCCTGTTCAACCTCTCTTTCGTGTCGTCTGAGATTCCCAAAGATTGGAAAGCAGCTGCGGTCATCCCCCTTTTCAAAGGGGGGGACACTCTTGACCCAAACTGCTACAGCCCTATATCTATCCTACCCTGCCTTTCTAAGGTCTTCGAAAGCCAAGTCAACAAACAGATTACCGACCATTTCGAATCCCACCGTACCTTCGACGCTATGCAATCTGGTTTCAGAGCTGGTCATGGGTGCACTTCAGCCACACTCAAGGTCCTAAACGATATCATAACCGCCATCGATAAGAAACAATACTGTGCAGCCGTATTCATTGACCTGGCCAAGGCTTTTGACTCTGTCAATCACCACATCCTAATCGGCAGACTCGATAGCCTTGGTTTCTCAATATGATTGATTGCTGCTGGTGAGTCTCGGATCCACCTCTACGCAGAAGACACCATTCTGTATACTTCTGGCCCTTCTTTGGACACTGTGTTAACAACCCTCCAGACGAGCTTCAATGCCATACAACTCTCCTTCCGTGGCCTCCAATTGCTCTTAAATACAAGTAAAASTAAATGCATGCTCTTCAACCGATTCCTGCCTGCACCTGCCTGCCCGTCCAACATCACTACTCTGGACGGTTCTGACTTAGAATATGTGGACAACTACAAATACCTAGGTGTCTAGTTAGACTGTAAACTCTCCTTCCAGACTCACATCAAACATCCCCAATCAAAAGTTAAATCTAGAATTGGCTTCCTATTTTGCAACAAAGCATCCTTCACTCATGCTGCCAAACATACCCTTGTAAAACTGACCATCCTACCGATCCTCAACTTCGGCGATGTCATTTACAATACCCTACTCAATAAATTGGATGCTGTCTATCACAGTGCCATCCATTTTGGCACCAAAGCCCCATATAATACCCACCACTGCGACCTGTACGCTCTCGTTGGCTGGCCCTCGCTTCATACTCGTCGCCAAACCCACTGGCTCCAGGTCATATACAAGACCCTGCTAGGTAAAGTCCCCCCTTATCTCACCTCGCTGGGCATCATAGCAGCACCCACCTGTAGCACGTGCTCCAGCAGGTATATCTCTCTGGTCACCCCCAAAACCAATTCCTCCTTTGGCCGCCTCTCCTTCCAGTTCTCTGCTGCCAATGACTTGAACGGACTACAAAAATCTCTGAAACTAGAAACACTTATCTCCCTCACTAGCTTTAAGCACCAGCTGTCAGAGCAGCTCACAGATTACTGCACCTGTACATAGCCCATCTATAATTTAGCTCAAACAACTACCTCTCCCCCTACTGTATTTATTTATTCATTTATTTTGCTCCTTTGCACCACATTATTTCTCTCTCTACTTTGCACATTCTTCCACTGCAAATCTACCATTCCAGTGTTTTTACTTGCTATATTGTATTTACTTCGCCACCATGGCCTTTTTTTGCCTTTACCTCCCTTATCTCACCTCATTTGCTCACATTGTATATAGACTTATTTTTCTACTGTATTATTGACTGTATGTTTGTTTTACTCCATGTGTAACTCTGTGTTGTTGTACGTGTCGAACTGCTTTGCTTTATCTTGGCCAGGTCGCAATTGTAAATGAGAACTTGTTCTCAACTTGCCTACCTGGTTAAATAAAATAAAWAAAWAAWAAAATAAAATAAAAAATAGTCCACACAGAAGCAAACAAGTACACAATATCTTACTCTGTCACTGGGCAGGTGCAGGCTGATTACAGAACACTTATACATATATATATTAAATGCCATTCATCAACCGGACCAATTATAAAACTGAATTCCCTCTGCCACTTGGTCCGAGTTAAGGTGTGCGTCCCAAATGACACCCCATTCCCTATACAGTGCACACATTTTAACCAGGGCTCTGGTCAAAAGTAGTGCACTACATAGAGAATAGGGTGTAGATAACATGGTGCCATTTGGGATGCAACTAAGATCKAAGGGGAGCCCAGCACCAAGGAGAATGACAGATATCTCTTCTATGTATCTTTTCTAAGAGTTTTTCCTCACATTCATTTTTATCACTGAATGGGTCATGTATGTATTAATCTGGGAGAATTTACGACCTGGGCTGACAGAGGCAGTTAACAGGTTTACACCTCCAGAGGATGTTTCCTCTCTGTAAGTCAGAGTTCAACCATGGGACAATTTACCCAGAAGGCCTGCACTATAGTGCAGGTTGGTCATCACTAGTTACAACAAAGTAATAATTATGGCTAAATCCCTCTTATTTATACAATTTATTTTCTTAAAATCTGATTGAAAACCTAACCCTAACCTCAACCCTAACCTTAACCATACTTCTGAATTAATGCCTAACCCTAACATGAAATTAAGACCAAAAGGCAKATTTTTTATTTAATGAATTTTTACAATGTAGACAATTCTGACTATGTGGCTGTGGTAAATAGTAACAACCGTGCAGGTTAGGACATTGCTTTTATACTGTGGTATAGGTCTGTCAGATACCTGAATAATTAATTAAAAGCCTTTGATGCTGAAGTTATCTAAAGAAGTTAGCTGGAGGGAATATAAAATGAACTTTAGAATTATAGATCTGCAAGAAAGACATATTATCCTACCGGAAGCAAGTTAATATATAATTTGAAGATCAAAGTAATTGATGTGATGACAGAAATTAAGACTTGATTATGACACTAAGAGGAAAGGGGAAGGGGGAAAAAGTAGGGAACTTGTCTGTCGGCCATGCATTAAAGACCAACATTGGTTAAAGAAAATTGTGATGTATTAAAAAGTATACCAGTTTCATTTAAGGACCAAAAAATTGACAGCTGTGCCATACATATTGCAAAATAGTTGGGATTTTCAACGTACCGATTCCATGGCACATGGTTTATGAACTAATCTGCAAAATGACGCCGGATTCAAAATGTATACAGTATACAAAATTCTTACAACCAATAGAATGTTATATATWTGGGGGATAGAACCTTCCCAGCTCTGCAGATTTAGCTGCGAAGAGACAGAATCATTAGATCATTTGTTTTGGTACTGTCCATATGTAGCTTGTTTTTGGTCACAAGTCCAGGAATGGCTGAAGCAAACTCTACAAATAGCACTACTGGGTGATCTGAAAAGTCATAGTCAATCGATCAATAATGGAATATTTTAAATTTACAATATGTAGAAATCATGAGAATAGAAAGGTTTAGAACTTTTGTGAAACACCACAGCACAGTTGAAAAATATATGGCAAATAGATATCCAATATGGATGGTGTTAAGAGATAGATGGGAGGGGTTGAACGGAGCTGAAGGTTGTGAAGAATACAAACTAATAACAAGATAACTAATGTAAAACATACTGTGCCTGTAAAACGCATATAGGTTCAGAACTTTTGTGAAAGAAATAGATTGAAGAGGTTGAGGTTAGAGGAACGACAGGAGTAAAAACAAACAAAATGTAACTATTGTAAAATAGACTGTGCCTATGAAATGTATATAGTATATATAAGTTGGAAGTAGAAGCATAAGTGTTGTTGTTCACTAGTTTACTCCAATTAGGGGAGGGGTGGTAAGGTTAGAAAGTAATAAAGGAAAATCTATTTTTAAAAAGATGTGTATATACAGTACCAGTCAAAAGCTTGGACACACCTACTCATTCAAGGTTTTTCTTTATTTGTACTATTTTCTACATTGTAGAAGAATAGTAAAGACATCAAAACTATGAAATAACACATATCATGAAGCWATTTTTTTTTATTATCATGAAGTAAAAAAGTGTTAAACAAATCAAAATATATTTGATATTCCTCAAAGTAGCCACCTTCATGGTCGAATTGCTGCAAAGAAACCACTACTAAAGGACACCAATAGTAAGAAGAGACTTGATTGGGCCAAGAAACACGAGCAATGATTATTAGACCGGTGGAAATCTTGAGTCCAAATTTGAGATTTTTGTTTCCAACCGCCGTGTCTTTGTGAGACGCAGAGTAGGTGAACGGATGATCCCTGCATGTGTGGTTCCCACCGTGAAGCATGGAGGAGGAGGTGTGATTGTGTGGGGGTGCTTTGCTGCTGACACTCTCTGTGATTTATTTAGAATTCAAGGCACACTTAACCAGCATGGCTACCACAGCATTCTGCAGCATTATGCCATCCCATCTGGTTTGCGCTGAGTTGGACCAATAGCTGTTTTTCAACAGGACATGATCCAACAAACCTCCAGGCTGTGTAAGGGCTATCTGACCAAGAAGGAGAGTGATGGAGTYCTGCATCAGATGACCTGGCCTCCACAATCACCCGACCTCAACCCATTTGAGATGGTTTGGTATGAGTTGGACCGCAGAGTGAAGGAAAAGCAGCCAACAACTGCTCAGCATACGTGGGAACTCCATCAAGACTGTTGAAAAAGCATTCCAGGTGTAGCTGGTTGAGAGAATGCCAAGAGTGTGCCAAGCTATCATCAAGGCAAAGGGTGGCTACTTTGAAGAATCTAAAATATATTTTGATTTGTTAAACATTTTGTTGGTTACTACATGATTCCATATGTGTTATTTCATAGTTTTGATGACTTCACTATTACTCTACAATTTAGAAAATAGTGAAAATAAAGAAAAACCCTTGAATGAGTAGTTGTGTCCAAACTTTTGACTGGTACTGTATATATGTACAGTATGTACATGTATTTATATGTACAGTGGCTTGCGAAAGTATTCACCCCACTTGGCATTTTTCCTATTTTGTTGCCTTACAATCTGGAATGAAAATATTTTTTTTGGGGGGGGTTGTTATAATTTGATTTTCACAACATGCTTACCACTGAAGATATAACATATTTTTTTTATTGTGAAACAAACAAGAAATAAGACAAAAAAACGTAAAACTTGAGCGCGCATAACTATTCACCCCCCCAAAGTCAATACTTTGTAGAGCCGCCTTTTGCAGAAATTACAGCTGCAAGTCTCTTGGGGTATGTCTCTATAAGCTTGGCACATCTAGCCACTGGGATTTTTGCCCATTCTTCAAGGCAGAACTGCTCCAGCTCCTTCAAGTTGGATGGGTTATGCTGGTGTACAGCAATCATACCACAGATTTTCAATTGGATTGAGGCCAGGGCTTTGACTCGGCCATTCCAAGACATTTAAATGTTTCCCCTTAAAACCACTGGAGTGTTGCTTTAGCAGTATGCTTAGGATCATTGTCCTGCTAGAAGGTGAACCTCGGTCCCAGTCTCAAATCTCTGYACGACTGAAACAGGTTTCCCTCAAGAATTTCCCTGTATTTAGCGCCATCCATCATTCCTTCAATTCTGACCAGTTTCCCAGTCCCTGCCGATGAAAAACATCGCCACAGCATGATGGTGTCCTCGGGGTGATGAGAGGTGTTGGATTTGCGCCAGAGATGGCGTTTTCCTTGATGGCCAAAAAGCTCAACTATAGTCTCATCTGACCAGAGTATCTTCTTCCATATGTTTGGGGAATCTCCCACATGTCTTTTGGTGAACACCAAACGTGTTTGCTTATTTTTTTCTTTAAGCAATGGCTTTTTCCTGGCCACTCTTCCGTAAAGACGTACACTCTGTGGAGTGTACGTCTTAAAGTGGCCCTATGGACAGATACTCCAATCTCCGCTGCAGAACTTTGCAGCTCCTTCAGGGTTATCTTTGGTCTCTTTGTTGCCTGTCTGATTAATGCCCTCCTTGTCTGGTCCGTGAGTTTTGGTGGACGGCCCTCTCTTGGCAGGTTCGTTGTAGTGCCATATTCTTTACATTTTTTAATAATGGATTTAATGGTGTTCCGCGGGATGTTCAAAGTTTCGGATATGTTTATAACCCAACCCTGATCTGTACTTCTCCACAACTTTGTCCCTGACCAGTTTGGGGAGCTCTTTGGTCTTCATAGTGTCGCTTGCTTGGTGGTGCCCCTTGCTTAGTGGTGTTGCAGACTCTGGGGCCTTTCAGAACAGGTGTATATATACTGAGATCATGTGACAGATCACGTGACACTTAGATTGCGCACAGGTGGACTTTATTTAACTAATTATGTGACTTCTGTAGGTAATTGGTTGCACCAGATCTTATTTAGGGGCTTAATAGCAGAGGGGATGAATACACATGCGCGCACCACTTTCTGGTAATTAATTTTTTTGAATTTTCATTTCACTTCACCAATTCGGACTATTTCGTTTATGTCCATTACATGAAATCCAAATAAAAATCAATTTAAATTACAGATTGTAATGAAAGAAAATAGGAAAAACGCCAAGGGGGTGAAGACTTTTGCAAGGCACTGTATGTATGTATGTAAAAAAAAGACACAAATTAATAAATATTGTTTCTATGGAAATTGATAAATGGGAATCTACGATCAATGTAGATATATTAGAATGGTCTCAGTTGTAAGGACAGACGCTAGGAGACGAGAAGCAAGTACAAGGAGTGAAGATTTAATGGATAAACTGACATAACAAAACAAGAACAGCGTCTGGACAGGGGGATCAAAACGACATTAATGCAGACACGGGGAAGAAACTGAGGAAGTGACAGATATAGGGGAGGCAATCAATAAAGTATAAGAGTCCAGGTGAGTCCCATGAAGTGCTGATGCACGTAACSATGGTGACATGTGTGCGAAATTATGGGCTGCCTGGCGCCCTCGAGGGCCAGAGAGGGGGAGGGGATCAGGCGCGACAGGACCACCCCTCAAGGGGCACCACTTAGCGACCCACCTGGGCAAGCCTGACGGGCCGGTCGAGGGAGGCGTGGGAGCCGGACGAGCCGGCCGAGGCGTGCGAGCCCGACTAGCAGGCCCGAGGCGTGGGAGCCCGACCAGCCGTCCCGAGGCGTGGGAGCCCGACGTGCCAGCCCGAGGTGTGGTGTGACGGCCCGAGGCGTGGGAGCCCGACGTGCCGGCCCGAGGCGTGGGAGCCCGACGTGCCGGCTCGAGATGTGTTAGCTCGATGTGCCGGCCTGAGACGTGGGAGTCTGACGAGCCGACTGAGACATGACGTGGGATGGGAGCCTGATGAGCCGGCTGAGGCATGGGAGTCTGACAAGCCACCTGAGACATAACGTGGGATGGGAGCCCGACCAGCCAGCTGAGGCGTGGGAGCCCGGCGTGCCGGCCTGAGGTGTGGGGTGCCGGCCCGAGGCATGGGAGCCCGACGTGACGGCGCGAGGTGTGGGAGCCCGACGTGCCGGCCCGAGATGTGTTAGCTCGACGTGCCGGCCCGAGAAGTGGGAGTCTGACAAGCCGGATGAGACATGACGTGGGATGGGAGCCTGATGAGCCGGCTGAGGCGTGGGAGTCTGACGAGCCGGCTGAGGCATGGGAGTCTGACGAGCCGGCTGAGACATGATGTGGGATGGGAGCCTGATGAGCCGGCTGAGGCGTGGGAGCCCGACAAGCCAGCTGAGGCACCCCCGGTACCCGGGCCTGACGTCACCAACCCCAACAAAAAACAAAAAAACTCCCTGATGCTTCCAATATTGGTGTCTCCATTCTGTAAGGACAGACGCTGGGAGACGAGAAGCAAGTACAGGGAGTGAAGATTAATGGATAAACGGACATACAGTTGAAGTTGGACGTTTACATCACTTATTGTGGGAAGCTTCTGGAAGGCTACCCGAAACGTTTGACCCAAGTTAAACAATTTAAAGGCAATGCTACCAAATACTAATTGAGTGTATGTAAGCTTCTGACCCACTGGGAATGTGATGAAAGAAATAAAAGCTGAAATAAATCATTCTCTCTACTATCATTCTGACATTTCACATTCTTAAAATAAAGTGGTGATCCTAACTGACCTAAGACAGGGAATTTTTACTAGGATCAAATGTCAGGAATTGTGAAAAACTGAGTTGAAATGTATTTGGCGAAGGTGTATGTAAACTTCCAACTGTATAACAAAACATAGAACAGCATCTGGATAGGGGTAACAAAATGACATTAATGCAGACATGGGGAAGAAACTGAGGAAGTGACAGATATAGGAGAGGCAATCAATAAAGTCATAGAATCCAGGTGAGTCCTATGAAGTGCTCATGCGCGTAATGATGGTGACGYGTGTGCGTAATGATGGGTTGCCTGGTGCCCTTGAGCGTAATGATGGTGACGGGTGTGCGTAATGATGGGTTGCCTGGTGCCCTTGAGCGCCAGAGAGGGGGAYTGGGGGAGAAGTGACATCAGTAACATAAAAAGGTGTGAATAACTTAATTCTTTGCCCTTGGTGAACTTTTCCAATGTGTTTGCAATGAGCACGGTAAAAACCTGTGGGTGTGCATAAAACAGGGACATAAGGAACCAACTTGAGTTGAAGCATGGAAATTGCCTTTGAGAACCTGATATTGGCTGGCGGAATAGAGGCTAATTGAATTGTTTGCTGTCGAACATTATTCTCTAAAAGACCATGGGGGTTGAGTTTGATATGACATCAGCCCTGTTTGCTTTGTAGTAGTAGAACAAATAGGCAGTGCACTAAATAGGAGATAGAGTGCCATTTGAGACGCAGCCATAGAATGCATAGCATCCTGTTGATAGGGGAATTTCCTACACTCAGGATGACAGTAACCAACGAGGTGTCTATTTCCTGTATGCACAGTATGTCTACAAGACTGCATATGTACCACCAGCATATAACAACTCTCTCCACTTCACCAAGRCTGCATCCCAAATGGCACCCTAATCCCTATATAGTGCATTGCTTTTTACCAGGGGCCTATAGGGAGTATAGAATCACCCAGGAGAAAATAAAAGATCAAGAAAAATAAACACCCCCCACAGAGAATAGACAAAACATTGACATGACAAGAACAGGCATCAACAGGTTAGTCTGAGCCTTTCACTGACTGCTTGGCTGGGTAGGTGCTCTATTATTCCAGTGAGGAAGTAGTTGGTTGGCATTTGTCAGTTTCCAGCCAGTGAATAGATCCATGTGGAGTATTTGTATAGCCAGACCAGGCTCGCTGTGGAGAGGAGTGGGTTAACTTGACCAGAGAGCAGACCTGGTTGTGTAGCTGTGGAGTGGGTTAGCTTACACTAGTCTTTCGCGCTTGACCAGAGAGCAGTGAGGGAAGTGATAGAATAGAATAGATACTTTATGGAGAGGTGGATGGCCCCCACTGTTAGCACTGACTCGCTCGCCAGGCAGGGAGGGCTCTTACCTCTCACGTATAGGTTGGCCGGAGCCGAGTAGCGGGTCCCGGCGCTGTTGACCGCCACACACTCGTACTTGCCCTGGTCCGACTCCTCGCTGTTTTCTATTTGGAGAGCTCCTGAAGGGAGAGGGCACATTGTCAAGCCTCAGAGTCCACTCAGATGGATACATGGTTTGCATATCAAATGGCACCCTATTCCCTACATAGTGTACTATTTTTGACTGTTTGAGCCGTATTCACCCTGGTCAAATGTAGTGCACTATATAGGGAGCAGGGTGACATTTAGGACAAAATGCAGTTAATGCACACTGAAATGTGTGTTCAGACTTACACTACTTCAAAACTCACACACACACACACCACACACACACACACACACACACACACACACACACACACACACACACACACACACACACACACACACACACACACACACACACACACACACACACACCCACACCCACAAACACACACACACACACACACACACACACACACACACACACACACACACACACACACACATTTGCCTAAACAAAAATGCAAATAACCAAGCCGACTTTTCGGACAGGTAAGAGGGCATTACGCTTCTTATTAGGGACCTAAATACTGCAGAAACGACGCAATAGCAATTTCCATGAAGTACTCATATGAGGTATTTAACAGGAACTATAGCTCATCCTGATGTTACAGTAAGACTGGACAGAGGAGAAAAGCAAATCAAGTAAGAAAAATACATACAGTAATTTAAAAGTGAGGAATTCTAAACCTGCTGTCTCATAAACAAGAAAACATATCTTTATCTTCTCACTTTTCAATACTAAAGTCCAATACAGGCCTAAGCCATTATGTGAGTAATGACAATGTTAGTACAGAGAGATGGGAATCCCTAAGAGTTCTGCTGTACTTTAACGATCTCCCCATCACTCCGCCAAAGCTTCAGCSTTCAGCCTCACAGATGAACTAGCCACAAATCACTAATCAATTCTGCTTTGTTCACCACTGATTAGTTCTTATCACCTGCTCTACTGTTAGTGACAGTGAGGACGGGAACCATTTTTCAAACAGTGAGGAAACAAATGAGAAAAAACAGACTAGGGGAGTGAAAGACTCTTTTATTCCTACTCTTGTCGACAGTCCTCTTTGGCCGTCCCTGTCTAAAACGGATGACACATGAAGACTGGATCAGGAACGTAACACTTACCTGTTCCGGCTCACTCTGAGTGATCACGTGGTTTATCATTTTCTTTTACCATTTACCAAAGCATACATCCCAGTGCATTTTCCTTTATACAATGAACAATTATTCATATACAGTAGACTCTGGATCGGTTTTGACAGACAACATGACTGTGTGTCAGGTGTTCATGTACAGGGATGCTCTTGATCGTGATGTTACACACGTCATGCAGTTTGAGATCAGTGACGGAATATTAATCGAAAATAAATGTGAGAATATATTTCAGAAATGAATCTGAAATGCATCATATGGGATGAGTTTGTCACACAACTGCTGATAAAATTTGGACATAGAAATAAAAGTGTGTGGTGACATCCATGTGAATCTGGAGTTAGGTGAGATGGATGGGTGCCCAGAGATATCTTCATCCAGCAGCCACCATGTTACGTCATCTAGAGGATTCTGCCTGAGATGTTTATCCTGCTGCTACAAACGTCACATATACGCAGACAAGCTTCCGATTGGCTCATTCATACCCCCTCTCCCCTGTAACTACCCCCCCCCCCCKACACACACACACACAGAGCCCAACTCAGGCAAGACTTTCTTCCCTCCAAGACATTTCCTTTCCATATCACAATGCAATTGTGTCAGAATGACAATGAGAGACGTGTTTGATGTACAGTTCTCTTTCCAAGGTCTTAGCTTTCTCCCTCTAGCCTTAACTTCTAGTGATCAACGCTTGGTGTAGGCTAGGGCAATCCTGTCTCCGATGTGCGGAGAGCAGAGGAACGCAGCAGTGGCTGGTTATTGCCACATAGTTAAATCTGGAAAAGGATAATATGTATTACCCTTTCCATTCCTCTTTGATTGGATCTTGTGGAACCCATTTTAAATGTATCCCAAACGACAACCTATTACCTATACCGTGCACTACTTTTGTCAAGGGCCCATTGGGCTCCGGTCAAAAGTAACGCAATATAGCGAATATGGTGCCATTTGGAACACGTTTCCTTTCAGCACGTCTTCATGGCAGTGAGACCCCTTGATGAGATGAGATGTTCTTTATCTCTGGAGAGAGACGACGAGATGAGCAGCAGCCAAATGGGGAAGTTCATTCTGACCCAATCACCGAAGCCTGCTCTCGCTTTTCTCCCTTGTATAAAATAAGCCAGAGGTATAAGACAACTTCTCAATCAGAGAGATGGTCTGCTTCCCCAATGGCACCCTATTCATAGTGCACRACTTTTGACTAGGGCACTATGTAGGGAATAGGGTGCCATTTGAGGCGCAGCCATGGAGATTCTAGGACCCTCAATAAAGAGTGTAGCTAGCTGCCAGAAGCTCCACTCTCACTCTGCCCAACGAAGTTGAACCTTTAATAATGCAATCTAGTACCTCTTCCTCCTTCCTGCCTCTGACTACAGCCTCTCAGGACAGTGCTCAGACAGGGGTCAGCGTTGACCACCTCTAAAACACATCACAGACTACTAATCATAGCAGGTGTCAYTCCCGCCATACGTTGGGAATGGAAATACAGTAATGTCAGGCTCATCGCGAGGAGTCTAGGAATATAAAAACTGAAAGAGTGGTCAAGAGATCACGATCTACGCTCAGGATAGAGCTGCCATTCAAAATATGAATCATATGTTTTGTTAATCTACAGTTTAAGCAGGTCCATCTTTCTATGAAGTTACAGTTTTCTTAGGTGAACGTTAAGACGGTTTAATTTGAGTGGGATGTCTAGTAYGGATTTTGTAGATTCGTTCTTTGACGTTTGTGTTTTTAGAGGTGCCATTGACCAGACAGACTTACAAAGGGTCATGTACTGATGTGGAGAAGGAGTCAGGGCCCAGAGAGAGAGTGAGACAACTGGTGATGAGGACATTGTGAGGTGAAAGGAGGAGGGAATGGAGGAGGAGAATGAGGAGGAGGACAGGAAGGATGACGTGAGTGGACAGTTTTCTGTGTACCCAGCATTCTTACCTCTGATTGGTGTACCACCTGGAGAGGTAATTTGAATGCAAATAAGATTAGAGAGAAGCATTAGTACAAAGATGAGAGAAAGAAAGAAAGAAAGACAGAAAGAAAGAAAGAAAAAAGAGAAGAAACGGCAGAGTGAAGAAGAACTTGAGTATTGAATTCCAGAAGCTATTTCTCCCTCAACATGTTTATAAAAAAATTGCTTTTTACATTTCTGGATATAACACAAGTTTGTGTTTTGTTGTGTTGGGTGAGCGTACCAGAGTGGTAACAGAGTGGTAACTCTGACTAAGCCGGTTATCTGTAACCAGTACTTATTTCGTAATATCCTAGTACTGACTGCCTATTTTCTGAATACCCGACTACTTCTGCTCTGCACTTGCCTGCTGTGTGCTATAATCCTGACTCTTTATGTTGTGTACACCTGGATATTTGTTTTCTCCCCATTATTGTTTATGCTATACACCTGGCTATTTGTGCTACTGAGCTGTCAGTCTGCTATGATTGCAAAGCTACTTATTCTCCCCACCTGCTTGTTTGTGTTAACACCTGGCCATCAACATCAACCTTGAATAGTGATCCGCCGTCCACCCAAAACAGGCCTGTTTCTGGCTGTTACCTAAGACATTCTGATAATGTCTACAGACTAACTCTAGACAGGTTAACTAATCTGGGCTGTTCAGCTTCCTGTCGTAATGAGGTTAACACAAACACAGGCTACAACAGTATCTGATGTAATACTAAGAAACCTGTGCCCTGGAATACAGTAGCCTAAGTTGTGATATTGCTGCTGCATTGTGAGAGAAAGTCTTAGGTGGGTGCAGTGTTATTCGCATACTGAAACATCTCAATATGACTAAGTTATAGCCGTTAAAATCACATGTTTAAACATGTGTATTGAACAGGCCATATAAAATACATTTTTATTAATTATCCTTTTTTTGTGGACCACCCTCTAACTAATTAGCTGCATATTTTGTCTTCACAAATAATATATTGTTTGATTTCATTGATTATTCCTGTAGTTGTTAGTACGGGGTCATTTGGGCATATTTAGTCATATGCGACAAACGTTGGAGGAGTCGGTTTGGTTACTATACAGATACACACGATCTGGATAATAAATCCAAACCAGTATCCACTCATTAAACAGGAGGATATAGGTGGAGGAGAGGGGTTGAGAGAAGAGGACGGAGAGCCCCCTAAAAGCTGTGTGTCCCATGTTGATGAGGTCATCAGCAGCTTAAAGAGGACTGGGTCTACGCTGAGACCTGCCAGGACAGACATACAGCCTCCATGTACTGAGCTGAGGTTGGTTTTAGTTCAGTATGAATATCACATGCTTTGTCCATGACAGATTTCAGTGTAGCAGGTACTAGGTAAATTGTGAAAAATAATGGTACTTTATTATGTTTTCGCAATATCCTGGATACAGTAGGCAGGTATTCATTTTCCTATATGGTGAAGAAATACATTGGGGTTAATGCACAACAATAACCTATTACCTTGGAATTAATTAGTCCATGCTCTGCCTTCACAAGGACATAACATTATGACCGTATATATTTAACACATTTTATCATGTCATCATTAACCATATACATATTCATAATAATTCAAGGATGGCATAATAAAACTCAGCTAATTATGTTACTAGCAGGCTGCAGTGGAGAGAATCACCAATCACCTAGGCTGTGTCCCAAATGACCCTCTATTTCCTATATAGTGTACTACATTTGAATAAAGCCCCTTTCAAAAGTATTGCACTATAAAGGGAATGAGGTGCACTATAAAGAGGAAAAGGTGACATTTGGGATCCAACCCTGGTGAGTCAGGAGGACCCAGAAGAGTTTGAGTGACTACTCCACACACAGAGCCGTGGCCTGGTACACCTGCTACTCCAGGAGTATTTACCGGAAAGGATAGAGGTTTAGCCACTTCTAGAGACACTAATCCTCCTCCTCTTCCACTCCTACTCCTCCCCCACACCTCTCTTCCTCCCTATCAGATCCCCAGGACAGCAGAGGAGGAGTGTCAGGATGAGTGTCTGTTTGCTTTTTGTGTGGCCTGCATTGTAAACAGTGTTGATCGATGTCAGGGGCCAGACTTCCTGGTTTGGACAAGCCTATCGGTAATTACCGGGAGACAATGACATGTTTAAGACTGCATCCCAAATGTCACCCTATGTAGGGAATAGCATGCCATTTGGGATYCAACCTTAGTAGAGGTGGGACAGAGCTCTGAGCTTCATTTGACGCAAAGGACACATACTGACTTGTCTTTCATTTGCTACCAGAGTGCAAAGGTCTCAAATGGAAAATTTTGGCTATTAGCATTCCTTGATGGATAAAAGGTCCTATAATAGGGATACTAATTTATGAGCAAATGTAATCTCACGAGCGCGTAATGAATTGTATTGGAACAAATAAATTGCTTGAATGTCAAGTTGACCTCTGACAGACATTTAGCGAACGGGCAGCACTTAAAAAAGAAGAGAAAAAAAGAGACATGCCCATTTGTGCTTGACTGCAGTCGGATTATAATGCATCCCAAATGGTACACTTTCCCCTACATAGTGCCCTACTTTCGACCAGAACCCAGGGCTCTGATCAAAAGMWGTGCACTATGATGGGAATAAGGTTACAGTTAGGATGCAGCCGATGTGTGACGAGGAAGGCAAGCCAGCGCTATGAACCAAATTTAAGAAAATTGCAGTGCTGTCATGTTAATAATACATCATGGCGGGAGGATCTGTCTTCACCTGAGGCCTCTGCAGCTGAAGCCTGCCTGGGGAAATCCTCCAGCTTCCACAGGCTTCAAAGCTACACATAGCCTGTGTCCCAAATGGCATCCTATTCTCTTTATATCCCTTTATAGTGCACTGCTTTTGACCAGAGCCCTATAGAGCTCTATACAGGGGATACGGTGCCATTTACAATGCAGACCAGAGACATCCMACAGCTTCTCTCAGCCTTTCCTCTCTCTGTGTCTGTGGATAGGAGCCAGAGGTGAAACACTGCAATTATACCTCTGTTTCTATATTATATTCTATGCTGCCAGGGCTGGGGTTCAATAGTTGATGCCTATCTGGAATGCTTTTGGAGGTTGCATTGATGCTAAGGGTTTAGGGAGTAGGGAGCCAGACTCCAACATTTTCATGAACTGTTTCCCCCTCAAAACTGACTGTAGGGAGGGTATAGGCCTGTAGTACAAAGGTATGAAGTCCACAGCCGGACAGCTTTGCTGCGCCTGCCTTACTAACTAAATAAGTGCTTGGAAACAGGCCACCTTTCTGAGTTGTACTGAGCCTTGTGGTTAGTTATAATGTTAAGACGAATGGCTGCCTGCATCTGGTACTGAAGGCACCACAGGCACAGAACAGCAGCAGCAATCCCTTTCAGGAGCCACTGAGGGAATTACAGAGCTGTATGCAGTTAAATTAAAGTAGAGAAACATTTATTCACAACTTTAAGGAGTGATTTGGCAATTACATTTTAATWAAAAAAAATACATTCTACACAAATAGATGCATATTCTCATCATTGTTCAACACAGCATTGGAATATATATTGAATTTCAGTGATTTTATTGGGTGTGTTTGACATGGCATAGTGCAAAATACTGTGTGTGTGTGTTTCTCAGAAATAACCATGTACAGTATGTGGGGACCGTGCGGAGACTCTGTACCTGAGCGGAGCTGTTTGATTCTTCCGTTGCTGCTGTTGATATCTACAGGGAGGAAGTCCTTGAACCAGGAGATCTCTGGGTCGGGGTTGCCACTGGCAGCACACAGCATGGTGGCTGTACGGGTCCGCTCTACTACCTTCAGCTGGGGTCCCATATCTATGGTGGGGAACCCATGGGGAATCTGGTCCTCTGGAGACACAGAGAGAGAGAGAGTGGTGGTTAGTGTATATGATATACTGTATATAGTACAATGATAGTTTTAATGTAAGTGGACCCTGACACGAGTGAACATAGCTTGCTGGTAGTCCCTGGTATAAAAAAGTTGAGAAACACTGAACGAAGGCACCAGTCATCCATTAAATGCATTCTCTCTCTCACACACACACACACACACACGCACACACACACACAGCCTGTGACTTCTTTCCTTCACATCTTGATATGTGAGACCACCCCATCAGTCATGGTCTGTGCTCTCCTCTGTGATTGGCCTGTTCATCCCACAGCCTTGAGCTGCAGTGAGGTGGTTGCCTTTAAAACACTGTGAAATACATCCCCAATGTAAATATCGCTAGGCCAAGGCGTGACTAATCCACCTATGGAATTTCTCGTCATGGATCTGTGGAGAGTGAGGCCGGAGTGCGAGACGCAATTTCACTCTGGATAAATTGCATTCAGATAGAGAGGGTCCCCTGCTTTCCCAGGTATGATCATCTGGAAGGATAAGTGTGGTCAAATGCCAGCCTCTGTCAAATTCTGCATAAAAACGTAATACAATCAATGCCTGAAATCCCTTTCCATGCTTCCCTTCTTCTCCCTTGTGTGTGAAAGGAGGAAATACACCCCATCTCCAGGTACTCTAGAAAAGGAAAGTGCTGAAGGAAATAAATTGGAAGGACCTTGAAATAACTGATGCAGAAGCTTAGGATATCTACAGTATATACTGTAAGTAAACTGGTGTAGACTGGACCAGGACAAGGATCGGTACCAGGCATAAACTTTGTTGTTGTACTTTTTACCCKTTTTTCATGATATCCAATTGGTAGTTACAGTCTTGTCCCATCGCTGCAACTCCCGTACGGACTTGGGAGAGACGAAGGTTGAGAGCAATGCGTCCTCCGAAACACGACCCCGCCAAGCCACAGTGCTTCTTGACACACTGCTCGCTTAACCCGGAAGTCAGCCGCACCAACGTGTCGGAGGAAACACCGTACAACTGGCAACCGAAATCAGCGTGCATGTGCCCGGCCCACCACAAGGAGTCACTAGAGCGCGATGGGATAAGGACATCCTATCCGGCCAAACCCTCCCCTAACCCAGATGACCCTGGGCCAATTGTGCGCCACCTCACGGGTCTCCTGGTCGCGGCTAGCTGCGACACAGCCCGGGATCAAACCCGGATCTGAGTGATGGCTCTAGCACTGTGATGCAGTGCCTTAGACTGCTGTGCCACTCGGGAAGCTCAAGCTTCATGTTTTTATTGAAACCTGTTTAATTCGCCGTGTTTTTCTGTTTAAATAAAAACTCAACTTTAATCGAATCCTGCCCCTTTGCCAAGTTTGTTGCAGTTACAGTAATTAACAGGCTTCAATGGGACAAGCTAGAGTACAGTAACTTGAACGCTTGATGGATAAGTGAAAATGCAAAAGACATCGGCAACCGTGACAGACAGCAGCCAAGCCCGTATTGATGAGCAAGGTGATGTGACAACAGTATATGCGTCCCAAATCACACCCTATCTCCTATGTAGTGCAGTACTTTTYGCCAGAACTGTGTGGTACCTGGTCAAAAGTAGTGCACTATAAAGGGAATGGGGTACCATTTGGGGACGCATGCCACTACCTGTCGTTACCCTTGTATGACAGTAACCTGAGGCAGTGTGAACAATGGTGACGCTGTGATTCTGTCAATACCAGGTACTACAGAGGGGAAAGTCAATAGCAGGTAGTGTAAAGAGGGGGTAATTTATTAGGATGAGGGTGTCTATTAGTCCTGTAAAGAAACAGAATGGGAAAGGGAAGGGAAAGGGGATACCTAGTCAGTTGGACAACTGGATGCATTTAATGTGTCTTCTGCATTTAACCCAACCCCTCTGAATCAGAGAAGAAAACCTCAAGAGTGAAAGGACAATAATTGTTTCCCCAATGGCACCCTATTTCCTTTATAGTGCCCTACCTTTGGCCAGAAACCTATGGGTCATTTTTGGTTAATTTGGGATGCACACAATGATACAAACGTCTGGCTCAGAAGAGTAAAGGACAGTTCAGAGAGACACTGGGAAACCCTCTAATAAAGASACTGGCTGTGAAAGGGAGGTGGGATCCCATGGAGAGAAAGAGACACATGAACCCTGAGGACTCTGAGGAGGGGCTGGCTGGCTATGGGAAACAACTGTCATATGAATCAGGGGACTGAAGAAAGGGGTTAGCTGGCTGGCTGGCAGGTTGGCAGACTGTCTTGCTGATTGTCACTGGGAAACATCTACTGTAGCCTATCAGTGTTGCTCCTCCCTGGGCTCTTAGGCTCTGACTTAGGTAAGAACTGCCTGTTCTCTCCCCCCTCACACAATAAGAGCTGGAGCTCCATGAGTTGTCGTCTCTATACCCACTTTGAAAGAAGTTAATTGTCGACTGGCAAGGATGCCTTGAAGTTCTGTGAGGAACCATTTGCCCCGAGGAAGCCTTTGTCTTTTCAGTGTCTCACTAAGAGATGACATACTGTAATAGTACCCCAAGGGGAGCTGGGGATGTGCCCTGGTCATTATCAATATGGAGGAGAGGGAGGAAAGAGMGTAACGCAGCCTTCTTAGAATGCCATTGCAAATTATTTAAACTGTGTCAAGTCCCATTCTTGCTGTCTGACCATCTCTGTCTCTGCTCCCATACCATACCTGGGAGAGAAAAAAGTAATTCACATGCCCCGCATGCTTCAGCAACTAATCCCATAGGTTCCTTTACTGTCGCGGTCTTAAGGGAATACTGACTGTCGGCTTTGCGGTCTGTAGGAAACAACATCTACACTTCGCTGATCCTCAACACTGAGGACCCACAAGGGTGCGTGCTCAGCCCCCTCCTGTACTCCCTGTTCACCCATCACTGCGTGGCCATGRATGCCTCCAACTCAATCATAAAGTTTGCAGARGACACAACAGTAGTGGGCTTGATTACCAACAACGACGAGACAGACTACAGGGTGAGGGCTCTCGGAGGGCTRTCGGAGTGTGGTGTCAGGAAAACAACCTCTCAKTCAACGTCAACAAAACAAAGGAGATGATCGTGGACTTCAGGCAACAGCAGAGGGAGCAAGAAATCTGCCATTTCCAGCTACAATAGTAATTTACAACACTAACAATGTCTACACTGTATTTCTGATCAATTTAATGTMATTTTAATGGACAAAAAATGTGCTTTTCTTTCAAAAACAAGGACATTTCTAAGTGACCCCAAACTTTTGAAKGGTAGTGTACGTTATTCCAGCAGCAGACTATGATCGTTAATGTCAAAAGTTGTACTGAAGTCTAACAAGACAGCCCCCACAATAATTGTATCATCAATTTCTCTGTCAATCATCAGTCATTTGTGCAAGTGCTGTGCTTGTTGAGTGTCCTTGCCTATAAGCGTGCTGAAAGTCTGTTGTCAATTTGTTTCCTGTGAAATTGCATTGTATCTGGTCAAACACKATTTTTTCCAGAAGTTTACTAAGGGTTGGTAACAGGCTGATTGGTCGGCTATTTGAGCCAGCAAAGGGGGCTTTACTATTCTTGGGTAGCGGAATTACTTTAGCTTCCCTCCAGGCCTGAGGGCACACACTTTCTAGTAGGCTTAACTTGAAGAAGTGGYAAATAGGAGTGGCAATATCGTCCGCTATTATCCTCAGTTATTTTCCATCCAGATTGTCAGACCCCGGTGGCTTGTCATTGTTGATGGACAACAATAATTTTTTCACCTCTTCCACACTGACTTTACGGAATTCAAAAGTACAATTCTTGTCTTTTATAATTTGGTCTGATATACTTGGATGTGTAGTGTCAGCATTTGTTGCTGGCATGCCATCTCTAAGTTTGCTTATCTTGCCAATGAAAAAGTCATTAAAGTAGTTGGCAATATCAGTGAGTTTTGTGATAAATGAGCCATCTGATTCAATGAATGATGGAGCCGAGTTGGCTTTTCTCCCCAAAATGTCATTTAAGGTGCTCCAAAGCTTTTTACTATCATTCTTTATCTAGTTTATCTTTGTTTCATAGTATAGTTTATTTACATTTTATTTAGCTTAGTCACATGATTTCTTAATTTGCAGTACGCTTGCCAATCAGTTGAGCTGCCAGATTTATTTGCTATACCTTTTGCCTCATCCCTCTCAACCATAAAATTCTTCAATTCCTCATCAATCCYAGGGGATTTAACAGTTTTTAACAGTCATTTTCTTAATGAGTGCATGCTTATTATTAACTGGAATAAGCAATTTCAGAAATGTGTCAAGTGCAGCGTCTGGTTGCTCCTCATTACASACCACAGACCAGCAAATATTCTTTACATAGTCAACATATGAATCACTACAAAACGTATTGTATGACCTCTTATACACAATATTAGGCCCGGCCTTTGGAACTTTAGTTTTCCTAGATATGACTATTATATTGTGATCACTACATCCTATGGATTTGGATACTGCTTTAAATCAAATGTCTGCAGGATTAGTAAAGATGTGATCAATACGTGTTGATGATTTCATTCCTGTGCTGTTTGTAAATACCCTGGTAGATTGACTGACAACCTGAACCAGGCTGCAGGCACTGGTTACAGTTTGAAGATTTTTCTTGAGTGGACAGCCAGTCAATATTTAAATCACCCAGAAAATATACTTCTCTGTTGATGTCACATACATGATCAAGCATTTCACACATATTATCCAGATACTGACTGTTAGCAGTTGGTGGTCTATAGCAGCTTCCCACCAGAATGGGCTTTAGGTGAGGCAGATGAACCTGTAGTCATATTACTTCAACAGTATTTAACATTAGATCGTCGCTAAGCTTTATATGAACGTGGTTCTTTCTACAGACCACCCCCGTTGGCATTTCTGTCTTTTCTGTAAATGTTCTAACCATGTATTGCTACCACTGTATCATCAAAGGTATTATCTTAGTGAGTTTCAGAGATACTCAGATTATGAATGTCATCTGCTACAAGCAAGTTATTGACATCATGGACTGCATATGCTGCATATGTTAATATGGCTATTTGTAGCACTTTTCTGGGATGCTTGATTGTTTTTAATGCTTTACTGGGAAGCTTATCAGAAGTAGACTTGCTCATGTTATTTGTATTGGAGCTGAGAGGTCTACCTACTATGGCACACCGCCTCAGTGCTAACAGTGTAACTCTGGTTCATGGGCTCATGATTACTGCATACAACAGAGGTATTCAGGGAAATTAGGGGGACATAAATTAAGCTACTTACATTGTGTCTGCCAACACCCCTAGAATAATGTATATTGAATGCAGCATTATGCCGACTCATTGTCACAATGGTAGGGATTAACTGAGCTGGTCTTGGGTCATTGATAAGTCATTGTTTCAACGCAGCCTTGGAAGAGTCTAGGAGACAAGATGATTTGGATGGACTCTGTCATTCCTGTAGAGTATCTTCTGTTTCCAGAAGGTGTCAAAGTTATCTATACAAGTGACTCCAGCAGAGCTACAATAATCTTTTAGCCAGATGTGTATTGCCAGTAGCCTGCTGAATCTTTCACACCCGCGTCCCAACGATGGTACTGGATCTGAAATGATTGGCTGTTTTTTGGAGTATTTTAATGCTAAAATTAGTTCTTTAAAATCACTTTCAGATGTTCTGAGCTAGCCCTCCTGATGTCGTTTGACCCCACATGGACGACGACAGTGTCAGCTCCCGGCATCTGTCATAGAACAGTCAGGAGCAGCCTTGTGATATCCTGTACTCGTGCTCGTGGGTAGCACAGGGTTTCTGCCTTGTGAACCGAGATGTTTCTCACCATAGAGCTGCCTATGATGACAGCTGGCTATGTTAAATGGCAGCCTCACGGTCTGATGAGGGTGGGAGCTCCGGGGATCTGAACCCGAGGTAGAAGCCACTGGAGAGGGAGACAGGACAGAGGACGAAGACGCAGGTACTTCCGGATCCGATCTTGAATGGGAAGCCCCAAATGAAGAAGGCGCTGGAACCTCTGGATCCAGAGCGGCAAAGCTGTTTCTGMTCTGTGTCAGGTCGGGCTCAACATCTCCAAGGAGACCCCCGTTGCCAGAGGACGCTTACTTCAACTTCCACGGCGAGTGACGCATCTCCATGGTTGGTTGGTTGGGTCGAGAACAGGTTCGTTCTCCAGGGAAGGGGGAGACCCCGTCGGGGATGGTACCCTGCTGAGCACCGGCCAGTCGGCCGTGGAGAGCCGACACGGCCGCGACACTTCCACCAGACCAGAGCGGCGTCCGGCTACTGGCTTGGAAGAAAAATAAAAAGTAGACGTGTGTGAAGTAGGCGTGTCCCCAGTAGCTTGTGAAGGTTTGCTACTTCCTTGCTATTGTGGTAAACAATATTTCATGGAAGGGGTTAACGTTAGTATAAGAGCAGCATAAATGTATAGTGTAGAACAGTCATGGACTGCAATAGAACACCCAGTCCACTTCTACTGTCTGTGACTACACATAACTTAGCTACAGTGATGGATCATTGTCATCCAGATATTACTTTGCAATCCCGAACATGACACGTCGGCAACACTTCCCAAACTACCAGACAATTCCACCCTTGTCACTGCACCTTGACCCATAGTCAGGTGAGGCCTGGTTGATTGGTCTCTCTGAGAGAGAGAGAAGCTTCGTTTGAAATGGTACCCTATTCACTAGATTGTGTACTACTTTTTCTGACCAAACCTAATGCACTATAAGGGAAAAGGATGCCATTTCAGACACAGCCAGAGTCTGACCTCAGTGAAATGGCTGGTGGTTGAGACGTGTGATGCTCAGGGCATGCTGCGAGAGAGGAGCAGAGAGGGCCTCTCCACACTGAGACTATTGTTCTCTACAATGCTTCTGTGACAAGGTGTTTGGCACAGGTCACAGCCACAGATTCCTCTTGTAATGCACCAGCCTGTTTCGTCAAGAGCACACAGAAACACGATCAGCCCAGATGAAGACAGGCCCGGGGGGGACAAGAGGATGGGGAGGTAGAAGGGATGTGGACGGATGTTTGAGGTGGAGAGTGGTAGAGACACACAGAGCTAAAGGTACACAGTACAAAATAATTATTGGGATTCAGCACACGGCGAGTTAAAATCCTTATTCTAAAATTGATTAAATTGTTTTTTCCCCCTCGTCAATCTACACACAATACCCCATAATGACAAAGCAAAAACAGGTTTTTAGAAATGTTTGCTGAAATGTCACATTTACATAAGTATTCAGACACTTTACTRAGTACTTTGTTGAAACATCTTTGGCAGCAATTACAGCATCAAGTCTTCTTGGGTATGACGCTACAAGCTTGGCACACCTGTATTTGGGGAGTTTCTCCAATTCTTCTCTGCAGATCCTCTCAAGCTCTGTCAGGTTGGATGGGGAGAGTTGCAGCACAGCTATTTTCAGGTCTCTCCAGAGATGTTTGATCAGGTTCAAGTCCAGGCACTGACTGGGCAACTCAAAGACATTRAGAGACTTGTCCTGAAGCCACTCCTGCGTTGTGTGTGCTTAGGGTCGTTGTCCTGTTGGAAGGTGAACCGTTGCCTCTGTCTGAGGTCCTAAGCGCTCTGGAGCAGGTTTTCTTCAAGGATCTCTCTGTACTTTGCACCGTTCATCTTTGCCTCGATCCTGACTAGTCTCCCAYTCCCTGCCTCTGAAAAACATCCCCACAGCATGATGCTGTCACCACCATGCTTCACCGTAGGGATGGTGCCAGGTTTTCTCCAGACATGACGCTTGGCATTCATGCCAAAGAGTTCAATCTTGGTTTCATCAGACCAGAGAATCTTGTTTCTCATTGTCTGAGAGTCTTTAGGTGCCTTTTGTCAAACTCCAAGCGGGCTGTCATGTTCCTTTTACTGAGGAGTGGCTTCCATTGGGCCTGATTGGTGGAGTGCTGCAGAGATTGTTGTCCTTCTGGAAGGTTCTCCCGTCTCCACAGAGGAACTCTAGAGCTCTGACAGAGTGACCATCGGGTTCTTGGTCACCTCCCTGACCAAGGCCCTTCTCCCCACCGATTGCTCAGTTTGGCCGTACGGCCAGCTGTAGGAAGAGTCTTGGTGGTTCCAAACTTCTTCCATTTAAGAATGGAGGCCACTGTGTTCTTTGTGTTCTTTTTGGTACCCTTCCCCAGATCTCTGCCACTACACAATCCTGTCTCAGAGCTTTACGGTCAATTCCTTTGACCTCATGTAGACAGGTGTGCATTTCCAAATCATGTCAAATCAACTGAATTTARCACAGGTGGACTCAGGTTGTAGAATCATCTAAAGGATGATCAATGGAAACAAGATGCACCTGAGCTCAATTTCGAGTCTCATAGCAAATGATCTGAATACTTATGTCAATAAGGTATTTCTGTTTTTTTTCTAAGCTACCAAAAACCTGTATTCACTTTGTAAATATGGGGTGTTGTGTGTAGATTGCTGAGAATTTGTATATATTTAATCCATTTTAGAATAAGGCTGTAAGGTAACAAAATGTGGAAAAGGTCAAGGGGTCTGAATTCTTTCCGAAGGCCCTGTATATATAGGTCCCACTTAAAAAGTGTTAAATCAACAGTTTTTAAAGTGTAGATTTATTTTACACTGCACAGTTTAGACAGATAACATTTTAGCATTGTTCAGATTTGAAAAAAACACTAAGCAGTGTTGTGCCCTTAACACTCCTAGTGTTAAAAATGTACATTCTTACAGTGTTAATCCATATACCAATTAAACTTTTCACCGTTGGAAAATGAACGTCTACGGCTCTAATGCTTTATTTCCACTAATGTACTGATAAACCAAAGTTTAACAGTACATACTGTACTGTACCTTTTTTACAGTAATTTACAGGTAACTGGCTGCCAGTAAGTTACCGTAAAAACACGTTTTTTACAGTGTAACTAGGCATTGAGGGACATAGGCCGTAAGTAGGTATTTGTACAGGTGTGGAACATGTATAAAGAAGATGTATGAAGCAGAGTTTATGTTCTTTGTTAGACCTCGGGGGCAGACATAGTGATGACTGTGTGTATCTCTCACCCTCCCTGATGTCTACCACTTAATGACCTATTCTGCTACCCTCTCTAGCTCACTCTGACTGTCTGACAAAGGAACATGCAGGACTACAAGTCAGCACAGTCGGCAACATCTCCCCTGAATTGCTGGAGTGCCCTGAAAGGGCGGGCCCCTGCACCGGTGAGATATATATATATATACAGTGGGGAGAACAAGTATTTGATACACTGACAATTTTGCAGGTTTTCCTACTTACAAAGCATGTAGAGGTCTGTAATATTTATCATAGGTACACTTCAACTGTGAAAGACGGAATCTAAAACAAAAATCCAAAAATCACATTGTATGATTTTTAAGTAATTAATTTGCATTTTATTGCATGACATAAGTATTTGATACATCAGAAAAGCAGAACTTAATATTTGGTACAGAAACCTTAGTTTGCAATTACAGAGATCATACGTTTCCTGTAGTTCTTGACCAGGTTTGCACACACTGCAGCAGGGATTTTGGCCCACTCCTCCATACAGACCTTCTCCAGATCCTTCAGGTTTCGGGGCTGTCGCTGGGCAATACGGACTTTCGGCTCCCTCCAAAGATTTTCTATTGTGGTTCAGGTCTGGAGACTGGCTAGGCCACTCCAGGACCTTGAGATGCTCTTACGGAGCCACTCCTAGTTGCCCTGGCTGTGTGTTTTCAGGTCGTTGTCATGCTGGAAGACCCAGCCACGACCCATCTTCAATGCTCTTACTGAGGGAAGGAGGTTGTTGGTCAAGATCTCGCGATACATGGCCCCATCCATCCTCCCCTCAATACGGTGCAGTCGTCCTGTCCCCTTTGCAGAAAAGCATCCCCAAAGAATGATGTTTCCACCTCCATGCTTCACGGTTGGATGGTGTTCTTGGGGTTGTACTCATCCTTCTATTCCTCCAAACACGGCGAGTGGAGTTAGAGCAAAAAGCTCTATTTTGTCTCATCAGACCACATGACCTTCTCCCATTCCTCCTCTGGATCATCCAGATGGTCATTGGCAAACTTCAGACGGGCCTGACATTGCGCTGGCGAGCAGGGGGACCTTGCGTGCGCTGCAGGATTTTAATCCATGACGGCGTAGTGTGTTACTAATGGTTTTCTTTGAGACTGTTGTGCCCAGCTCTCTTCAGGTCATTGACCAGTCCTGCCGTGTAGTTCTGGGCTGATCCCTCACATTCCTCATGATCATTGATGCCCCACGAGGTGAGTCTTGCATGGAGCCCCAGACCGAGGGTGATGACCGTCATCTTGAACTTCTTCCATTTTCTAAAATTGTGCCAACAGTTGTTGCATTCTCACCAAGCTGCTTGGCTATTGTCCTGTAGCCCATCCCAGCCTTGTACAGGTCTACAATTTATCCCTGATGTCCTTACACAGCTCTCTGGTCTTGGCCATTGTGGAGAGGTTGGAGTCTGTTTGATTGAGTGTGTGGACAGGTGTCTTTTATACAGGTAACGAGTTCAAACAGGTGCAGTTAATACAGGTAATGAGTGAGAAACAGGAGGGCTTCTTAAAAAAAACTAACAGGTCTGTGAGAGCCGGAATTCTTACTGGTTGGTAGGTGATCAAATACTTATGTCATGCAATAAAATGCAAATTAATTACTTAAAAATCATACAATGTGATTTTCTGGATTTTTGTTTTAGATTCCGTCTCTCACAGTTGAAGTGTACCTATGATAAAAATGACAGACCTCTACATGCTTTGTAAGTAGGAAACCTGCAAAATCGGCAGTGTATCAAATACTTGTTCTCCCCACTGTATATGTGTGTGTGTGTGAGTGTGAGTGTGAGTGTGAGTGTGAGTGTGAGTGTGAGTGGGAGGGAGAGAGAGAGAGAGAGAGAGAGAGAGAGAGAGAGAGAGAGAGAGAGAGAGAGAGAGAGAGAGAGAGAGAGAGAGAGAGAGAGAGAGAGAGAGAGAGAGAGAGAGAGAGAGAGAGAGAGTCTGGCAGGGAAATGCACCTGCCACCACATTGCCCCATCTTTAAGCAGCAGCTCTCATGGTGCTGTTTACATGTAAAGTGCACCATGAGCCAGCCCAGCAATGCTCCATCCTGACAGACAGAATTCCCCTGATAATGAATATAGATTTATGGAATCAGAGAACATTGACTGAATGCGAATTGACATTCTATAATTATATTTCTATGTCTGCTGCTCTCTGTGTTACTGCAAGCAGATGTGACCTCTCTCCTGAATTTCTCTTAGGGCTGACAGGTCCCTCAGACCAGGGTTCCCAAACACGTATCAAAAGTCCCAATGCAAAGTTACACCTCACTTTTCTATTTTTTGAGTTATTACATAAAACGAAGAATGCCGAAGTCATGTCGTAAAAAAATATTTGTGGTTGTGGCATAATATGGAGGACCAGCCTTTTCCCTATAGTGTTAATTCCAACAGAAATAAACGTCAAATTAAACCAAATCGTTTGCACTCATGACTGGTGGTTTCAATTAAATGTTCTGCCAACTTACCAGCAAATACTGATGAATCAGTGGAGGCTGCTGAGGGGAGGACGGCTCATAATAATGGATGGAACGGAGCGAATGGAATGGAAACCATGTGTTTGATGTATTTGATACCATTCCACTGATTCCACTCCAGGCATTACCACGAGCCCGTCCTCTCCAATTAAGGTGCCACCAACCTCCTGTGTTATGAATGGATTGTTACAAATCAGCTTTGCCAGGTTGCTACTAACATTAGCCCTACTAGTCTGCTAACACTAGCCTTACCATCCTGCTAACGTTATGTTAGCACTGTGTGAGTCAGCCAGTTGCTATCAACACCTAGCTTAKGCCTACATTAAAGTAAACCAAACGTTTGGAAATATATAACACCATCTAACCAGGTATCTTAGCCAGCAAGCCAGCCAGCTAAAGATAGCTGATTGCCCCACATCTATCTTCAGAGCTCATGCTGCTAGGTGACCTAAACTGGGACATGCTTAACACCCCGGCCATCCTACAATCTAAGCTTGATGCCCTCAATCTCACACAAATTATCAATGAACCTACCAGGTACAACCCCAAAACTGTAAACACGGGCACCCTCATAGATATCATCCTAACCAACTTGKCCTGCAAATACACCTCTGCTGTTTTCAACCAAGATCTCAGCGATAACTACCTCATTGCCTGCATCCGTAATGGGTCTGTGGTCAAACGACCACCCCTCATCACTGTCAAACGCTCCCTAAAACACTTCAGCAAGCAGGCCTTTCTATGTGGGTATTACTACACTATGTGGGTATTACTACACTATGAGGGTATTATTACACTATGAGGGTATTACTACACTATGAGGGTATTACTACACTATGTGGGTATTACTACACTATGAGGGTATTACTACACTATGTGGGTATTACTACACTATGTGGGTATTACTACACTAGTTACAAACGACGGAAAACTACTACTGCAACACTCAGTTACTCGCTCAACTACCACTACTACCAAACGCACAGGAGAAGAGGAGATGCAGTGTTTTGCATGGATTTATATGTTTTTTTTTCTTTGTGGATGTACATAATAGCTCACCAGCGCCAACAATTCATTTGGAATGTAGTTACATGCTAGGATGGCTGGGAGCTAACTTTAGCCAGCTGGAACCAGCTAGGTAGAACCTGTTCTTCATATGACGTTGAGAAATAGTGCATTGTGGGTAGTTCCGAAGATACCCGGAAATAAGTTGATATCTAAAAACGCTAAAACATAACTATGTTTGTAGTTATAGGTAACCAGATCGTGACTACAACTAAGTCTTTGACCACACTGTGTTGTTATTTTGGTGAGAAAAAACGAATGCTTCCTACCCCTTAATCAAGGAGATGCCAGAGAACCCCAGGGGGAATTATATGCTCTTAATAAGATCTCCCTCCCTGGCAAATGAAAAGAGCACCAGCAAGTCATATTGTCAGGGGCAGAGAGAAGGGGACAAGAGGGTGTGTGTGTGTGTGTGTGTGTGTGTGTGTGTGGGTGTGTGTGTGGGTGGGTGTGTGTGCGTGTGTGTGTGTGTGTGTGTGTGTGTGTGTGTGTGTGTGTGTGTGTGTGTGTGTGTGTGTGTGTGTGTGTCATCGCAGACAGCCAAGAGGTAACAGGCTTACAGCCACAGAACTCAGATGAGAAAGGAGGTTGACAAAGACCTTGGCGGGGAAGGGAAAACATTCACTCAGCGGTTCACAAATTAAAAGCAACAAGCAGTTCCCACATGGGCTGTGTACCTTTCTCTAATGGGAAGAGATTGATTCCAGCAGTAAGGAAAAGGCTTGTGAGAGATCAGGCCACCCACTGCTACAGGTCTAATAGCTACGCTGAGAGAGAGAACCACGGCTGTTACAGTGTGCTCTCTCTGTTTGAGTCCCAAATACCACCCTATTTTTTTTATAGTGCACCACTTTTGACCAGCGACCAAGGACTCACAGGCTCAATAGTAACGCACTATCTAGGGAATAGGGAGCCATTTGGGATGCATCCTCTGCCTCTTTTATACTACAATAGTACCTGAATGACTACCGCGGCACATGGAGTGGATATCTCTTTCCCTAACACCGAAATTACCTTTGTTGTGTTTCCTTCACTCTCAATGGAAAGTGACCAATTCTCCAGGAGGGTTAGAGGAGGTAATGGACGAATGTCCCTGAATGCCCTTGAACTGTCTGTCATTGTGTTATGTCCTCACCGACTGGGTGGCGCATGCGTGAGTGTGTGTGCGTGCATGCGTGTGTGTGTGTGCATGTGTGTATGTGCGTGTCCTCACCACGACTGAGTGACTGGGGTATTTTCTTTCGAAAGCCACTCTAGGAAACACAGCGGTACAAGCTTCTCTGAGCTGTAATTGATGGTGCTGATAGAAAACAGGTCAACACAACAGAAGAACGCGTTATAGAGAGGCCTCCAATCTCTATCACATCAGCATACATGACCAATAGGACCTCCTTGTCCTCCTCTCACCGGTTCTATCTCTAATGGCACCCTATTTCCTATATAGAGCACCTCTTTAACCAGGGCCTATTCCCTATATAGTGGGGGAATAAGATGCAATTTGGGATGCAGACAGGAGTTATGTAACCACTCCCTGAGATCAGTCCAACTCTGACACACACTGACACACCGTCACTTAACCTGGGGGATAGAATTTAGGCCTAAGAGTGTTTTAACAATGCATCGTTCCTACAATGGACGAAGATGTAACATGCGTTTCCCAAAACACCCCGCAGAGACAATGGTCGCTAAGTTCATCGTTGGAGCATACTGATAGGATCGAAAGAAAGGGAGCATTGCTCTCGGATCAGCTTAACCATTCAAATCTTACGTTAACCTTATAATTATTTCACAATACTGATGACAGATCAGCTCATAGAGAAATATTACCACCTACGGCTGCAAATATTGAGGCGGCTTATTCTAATGCTTACCCAATAAAAATTCACAAAATCACTGATTTGGCACATCATTGTGCACTTTAGGCTACACATCGTGCAAAATATTAAGACAAYTTACAGACAGTGGCATACAAGTAACAAAACATAACAAAAAATTGGTTGAACGTTAAATGTATTTCAATACGATTGAAATAAGCCTATAGCCTACTCTTTATATTTTAATGTAGTCATCTCGATTTTCATTTCAAGCATCTTTTTATGTCACTTGTCTGTATCAATTGCAAAGACATTGTCAACATTGTTTTTCTAGTCAACTTTGTTCTGATGTTATCAGCGGTCACAGAGAGACGGATAAACAATGTGATTCTATGTTTAGCGGAGATCTTCTGTGTATAAAGTGACGCGGGAGGGCAAAAAAAGCATCTTACAACGCACTTAGCAGTTCTACGGTTGGTCTGAGGCAGGCAGGCATTAGATTACGAGCTTTTTTTTAAAGTGCAACATTAATAACGATGGTTTTGGGAAACAACTCTGAGATCTAACGATGCTTCTGCGAAGGATCTAACGAAAAACTTAGCCTTAAAATGCTTTTGGGAAACCGGGCCGGCCCTGTCCCTCATATCTCTACACCGTCAGGGCATAATTGGGACTTGTGACAGGGGGCATGACACGGTGACTGTAATACCATGGTAACACCATGACTGTTGACACAGCAATAGGTACCATGGCGACACTGAATACGTCTCAAAAGGCACACAATTACCTATTTAGTGCACTTCTTTCAACCAGGGCCCATAGGGTGCCATTTGGAACACAAACAGTATTTTTGTCAGGCACTGTGAAGATTAGGGCCTCACATAGGTATAGCTACTGAGAGGAAAATAATTTGCCGCTGTCTTCCAAAGCCACAACCAGGCTTCCGACCTTCACTTGTTTTCATCAAGCATAATTAGTTGGATGAATTTATTTGCATTGGTAATCTCTCCAAGGATTAGAGATGGAGGGAACATTAGGGAGAGGTAGAGAAGAGGAGAGAAGGAGATTGTGTCTACACACACACACACACACACACAAACACACAAACACACACTTAATAGCAACATGGCTCCTAACAAGCCTTTAATAGCTGCTGTTGGAACTGAAGCCTTTGAAGAGGCCTCCCCTCAGGTTTACATAAGTCAGCTGAGTTTACAAATAGGCTAGCACTTAACACTTTACACCCTGGACAAATCTGTATAATCACTCATCACCTGGGTGTGTGTTTAATAATGTGTGTATTGTATACTAATTATGTTATAGTGTATTGTGTGTCACCTTGGACCTAAACAAATCGTGATAGCAATTCAGAAATAGGATTTGTTCAATCGTCCATCCATCCATCTACACTATATATACAAAAGTATGTGGACACACCTTCAAATTAGTGGATTCGGCTATTMCAGCCACACCCGTTGCTGACAGGTGTATGCAATCTCCATATAAACATTGGCAGTAGAATGYCCTTACTGAAGAGCTCAGTGACTTTCAATGTGGCACCATCATAMGATGCCACCTTTTCAAAGTCAGTTTGTAAAATTTATGCCCTGCTAAAGCTGCCTCTGTCAACTATAAGTGCTTTTATTGTGGAGTGGAAACGTCTAGGAGCAACAATGGCTCAGCCGTAAAGTGGTAGGCCACACAAGCTCACAGAACGGAACTGCATAGTCTTGAAGCGCATACTGCGTAAACATCATCTGTCCTCGGTTACAATACTCAGTACCGAGTTCCAAACTGCCTCCGGAAGCAACGTCAGCTTTACAAACTGTTCATCGGGAGCTTCATGAAATGGGTTTCCATGACCAAGCAGCCACACACAAGCCTAKGATTCACCATGTGCAATGCCWGACGTTGACTGGAGTGGTGTAAAGCTCACCGCCATTAGACTCTGGAGCAGTGGAAACGCTTTCTCTGGAGTGATAAATCACACTTCACCTTTTGGCAGTCCAACTGATGAATCTGGGTTTGGCGAATGCCAGGAGAACGCTARGTTCCCGAATGCATAGTGCCAAATGTAAAGTTTGGTGGAAGAGGAACAATGGTCTGGGGCTGTTTTTCATGGTTTGGGCTAGGCCCCTTAGTTCCAGTGAAGGGAAATCTTAATGCTACAGCATACAATGACATTTTAGACGATTCTGTGCTTCCAACTTTGTGGCAACAGTTTGGGAAATGCTCTTTCCTGTTTCAGCATGACAATGCCCCCGTGCACAAAGAGAGGTCCATACCTCTATCCATCCATCCATTCATCCATCCATCCATTCATCCATTCATCCAACAATGTGGCAGTAATGACCATGTCCATTTAACATTCCAAAGCCATTCCACTGCTCCCTGACAGCAGCCCACCAGACAGCTACCCGCTTCACATCCCAACAGGGGACACGATCAGAGAGCAATAGATGGCAGGGATATCACAATAAACTCTCCAAATAACATGATTTAAATTACCAACAGAAGAAAAATCTAACTTTATTTGTGGGGAAAGCACTGAGATTAATTTAGGGCTGCTTCCCACTGGCAACCTATTCCCTATATATTGAGCACTACATTTGAGTAGTACACTATAGGAATATGGTGCCATTGGGATGCAGACTTATAAATAACTGAATTTGATAAATAATAAATAGTTGTTAATGTCACACCAAGGCTGTTCGGAGGAGAGGGAAAAGAGGAGAGAGGAGGGAAAAGGAAAAGTGTAAATAAGATGTTATTATTAATGACATAAATCTGACGGTTTAATTACTTCTTTATCTGGTCGCAACATCCAGAAGGCATCCATGTGTGTGTGTGTGTGTGTGTCTGGAGCCTGGAAGGCCTATGTGTATAGGGCCTGTCTGGTGAGAGATAAACAGCAAACTAAGATGGCAGATAGCTAAGCATGAAATCTCACCGCTGCAGAAGCACCCAGAAAGGACACACTGTACACAGTACATTTTGCAGTGTTAAATTAACACTTAGAGAACACTACCTCAGATAACATATGGTGCCACTCTAGAGAGTGTAAAAACAACTCTGATTAGAGTGTTACATTTTGAGTGTTAATGTAACACTTCATAGTGTAAAACATTTACACTGTATTACACTTGCCAGTCTTACTCAAATTGAACACTATGGGTTAATTAACACTCACAGTGTTATTTCTATTCAACACTAGTGTTCATTTTGAGTAAACTCCTATTAGTGTTATGCAAAAACACTTACAGAAAGTGATTTTGGGTGTATCAACACTATATGTTGTAAACCCTAATTTGCATATTTCCCAAGGTGTCTTTTCGAGTGAATTGGAGAGTTGCCACCCATGACTCTATTTGTTAGTGACAGAGAGATGGTTGTTGAATTATTTTCATTCAGAAGACTATGACATTCACTTAATGGATACCAAGGCAAACGTAAAACATTACAAATGTTCCTTTAATGTTACAGCACATGTATCATAAGGCCTTACTTTGATGGRCTAGTTTTACCCTAACACAATGGTTCAACCGCAACCTGCATTCAAAATMACTATCAGGGTTAGGAACTCTGGTAAAGGAGACTACCTAAACCATTGAAACTGGAACAYCTATTTCAGTAATGGGTGCWATAAATCTAACTAACTGATTGGATTTGTTTAGAAAAATMTATGATATTTATCTTCGTGTAGCATAAGATTRTTTCTTAATAGGTGAATCTTGAATGGATATAAAAGCTCTCGAAGGCACAAGTGTTATTATGCACAGTTTGTTTTAAGGTTTACAACACAATCTCATCCTACTAGACACACGACAASTGTGTGTGTGTGTGCCTGCAATTTGTGTACCTGCCTGCGTGCACATGAGCTTTTGTGCATTTTCGCTTTGTTCGTTTGTGACAAAACACTCAATCCCTTATATACCTCACGTATCGTTTTCACCAATTCCGAATTCCTCAGCCGAAATTCCGCCCCCATAAATGTTCAACGGCGGCACGTGAAGCAATGCGCAGAGGATTGTGGGAAGGTGAGCGACGAGAACCCTACTACATGTCAATGTTTTTTTCATTAACAGTAACATGCAAAACATAAACATAACAGCCAGAGGGATTCCACAAAGAAATYAGAAAATGAGGATTGTGGGAAGGTGAGCGACGAGAACCCTACTACATGTCAATGTTTTTTTCATTAACAGTAACATGCAAAACATAAACATAACAGCCAGMGGGATTCCACAAAGAAATGAGAAAGAAAAAGAAGAAAAAAAAAAAAACGAATCCACATTATATCAATTCAAATACAGAATACATGTAGCGAATACATTTTTTTGACACTTTGTTTCGCTTACAATCGGAGATATTCCAAAATATGCATTATTCTGAAGTAAAGTTTTTATCCCACTAGGTATAGCTTAATAACAGTGTCATATTCCTTGCTTGAAACCTCAAAGTTGTATCTTTCCATAAATTCTCTCCGCGTAAATAGATATCCACTAATATTAACTAATTGGCTGACAAGGACAATGTTTTTCGAGAACCATTTATGGTAAAATAACATCTTGTTTCTATGTAATATCGACCCATTGTTCCCTATAAAACATTTATGAGGTGAACATTTGTGTTTATACAGCAAAGCCCAGCACATTAAAACCTGCTTGTGAAAAGCCGCCAGTTTCACAGGAAGTTTACCCACAATACATGGACATTGTAGTAAAAAATGAAGCCCTCCGAACTTCTGAAAAACAAAATGAGGTGTAATATTCCAGAAACTATGAGGATTTTTTATATACATTTTAATCCAGTTGACCTTTGATATCTGATTGAAGAGAGTGAAGTCTAAGACATTTAGACTGCCATCACAAACCCTGTTGGTGGAGAACCCTACTAGTGGAGCGATAGAAAAAGTTKATCTCTGCTCTACTTTATGCAAATAGCATGTGGCCACCGCTGCCYTTAACCAATCAGGTGAGAAGGATTGCAGAGATTGTTGGTGTTGATGGTGGGTGAAGAGAGATTTTCAAAACAATGTTTTCTTGTGCTGCTAGCTAGCTAGCTATGAATTTCAATCAATCTTAACCTCAAAACTGTGATCAAAGCCACTATTTCTGAACGTGTTGATTAKATTAAATTGTGAAATTWGCCCACCAAATGATAGAAATCACCAGTAACACACATAACATTGGAAATGAAACACTAAGCATGAATTTCCCATGTAATATGCTACCAATTGGATTATGGTAATTTAACATTATGATTAACATTATAGTTTATGGCTTTTCATTATACCTGTTTCATAACATTAATGATTATAGCTTACTTCCTGTCAAATACATAGGCCTACATGTAAAATGCACATGAATGGGTACTTTGGGTAAAGGACATTATGGATTTGACTTTTGGCTATGCAAATCTCTCTTCACCCATTATCAACACCAACAATCTTTGCAATCCTCCTCCGACATTGACCTTCTGATTTCTCCGAAAATAAACAAGGTAGAATTACAACGCTCCACATGCCCCATTATTATCCTTTTTTACTTAATTACCCTACAAATTGTCAGCTCCTTGTTTTCATGTACAGTACATTACCTAGAATACAAAGGTTGGATTTGCACTAAACTATTTCGTGTCAGAAAAATCATGTGGAAAATATGGTTTATGCTTAACCTCCTATACATTATCCACTGGTATCATTTTATATTGAGAACGTATAGCTAGCTCAACAATATGCACATTATGTGTGAGTTTAACAATTCTCTGCTTCAGATGTACAATGACAAGCGACGCTTTGCACATGTCCATAAGACCAGTAATGACATCATACTGTCAATGGTGACCTCAGACATTCATGGCAGAGCCCCGCCTGTTTTGACCCCCACCTGTTTTGACCCCCACCTGTTTTGACCCCCACCTGTTTTGA
>NC_036853.1:27641582-27645799 GCF_002910315.2 Salvelinus sp. IW2-2015 | reverse complement strand
GTCAACACAGATGGGGGATCAAAACAAGGATGGGGCTCACAAAACAGATTGGGTCAACAGATGGGGATCAAAACAAGATGGGGGTCAAAACAGGTGGGGCGGTCAAAACAGGTGGGGCTCAAAACAGATGGGTCAAAACAAGGTGGGGCTCAAAAACAGGTGGGGCTCAAACAGGTGGGGCTCAAAACAGTGGGTCAAAACAGTGGGGGTCAAAACAGGTGGCGGGTCAAAACAGGTGGGGGTCAAAACAGGTGGGGGTCAAAAACAGATGGGGGTCAAAACAGATGGGGTCAAAAAGGTGGGTCAAAAACAGGGTGGGGGTCAAAACAGTGGGCTCAAAAACAGGTGGGGCTCAAAACAGATGGGGTCAAAACAGGTGGGGTCAAAACGGTGGGGCTCAAAACAGATGGGGGTCAAAAACAGATTGGGGGTCAAAACAGGTGGGCTCAAACAGGTGGCTCAAAACAGATGGGGTCAAAACAGGTGGGGGTCAAAACAGGCGGGCTCAAAACAGGTGGGGCTCAAACAGATGGGGTCAAAACAGGTGGGGTCAAAACAGGCGGGGGTCAAAACAGGGGGGGCTCAAAACAGATGGGGTCAAAACAGATGGGGTCAAAACAGGTGGGCTCAAAAACAGGTGGGGCTCAAAACAGATGGGGGTCAAAACAGTGGGGGTCAAAACAGGTGGGGCTCAAAACAGGTGGGGCCTCAAAACAGAGGGGGTCAAAACAGGTGGGGGTCAAAAACAGGCGGGGCTCAAAACAGGTGGGGCTCAAAAACAGAGTGGGGGTCAAAACAGGTGGGGTTCCAAAAACAGATGGGGGAGACAAACAAGAATGGGGTCAAAACAGGCCGGGCTCCAAACAGGTGGGGCCCCATCTGTTTTGACCCCCACCTGTTTAAAAAAAAGTATGATACAAAAATAACAATTGCCCTGTTTTGCATGTAATTTTGTTATTAATTCTTGTCACATATCAGTTTAGCAAACAATGTAAGACATTTTCTTCCTTGAATTAATAAAGCAGCATACCAACTTGGTCTCTTTCTAGCTCCAATGCAGCTGTTTCAGCCTAGCTCAGTGCTTTCTGTGGTGGAGGGGCAGCCAGTGAAAGCACAGAGCGTAAGCGTTGTTAATCTTCTCTGGTTGCACCGTGATTGGCTCAGGGTTCTGTTACTCATAAGGGTCTTATGTCACCACAGAATCMACGGGAGAGCTAGGCAGTTCAGTAGAAGTGCCTGTCCAAGAAGGCTCAAGATCATTAGCCACAGATAAAATTGCATCGAATCACATTATATCTCCCGTAGCTTTGATTGGACTGATCACGTGAACATACTTTCAAAATCATAGCTAGTAAGCTAGCTAGCTAGAGAAGCGTTCATCATCATGAATCACATTGACGATCTATTGGCAAATASTTTTAAATCCTTGACATATGAATAGAAATTTGAGGTTAAAATGTCTCAGTGCTCATCGGCCATTACATAAACATTACATAAGTCGGAAWTTGCAAAGTCAAGAATGAGTGGTTTGGAATTAAGCAGTGGCTAACTGCGAGCATTGCAAAGCAATCCTTATTTTCTGTAGTCCAAGTCTGGGTTTAAGGATTTWAAAAATCTAACATTGTGGCTCAGCTAGACACTGCATATAGACGAGCCATGACCTTCACAACCAACAGACAGAGGAGAATAGGTACGTGCTTGCCAGAATTACAGCATGCATTAAGCAAGTCAGCCATGTAAAGGTGGCTGAATGAACTGTTTCACTGCCAGATGAGGCTCTACTGGTAGCCAAATATATTGGTGGTAAGGTTTCACTACATGGTGCTGAAAGGAAGGCTCCTCTGTCAGGACAGCTTTGTGTAGGCCCTAACAGTTTGTGGGCACCGTTTGTCACTGTTATAGTGCATTTAATGTACTGTTTAGTGTTGTGTTGTGAAGTGCAGTGGCTTCGCATGCYTCTAAAAAAGAAATAGTTTGAGTTTGTCCCACCAAGATTTACATGCTAAAATTGCCACTGCATATTGGTGATGCATGTCATTATGATAAGCTGCAGAATGGGTTCACATGACTGARATCCTGAGACAGAACGACAATCAAATGGAACAGATTGGAGAGCTAACTGGACCCCCCAAAAAATCCTCTTTACCCCTTATATTGCAGAATTGTGATCTGTGATTAATGAACGTTGACACTAGTCCATCTTGAAACATCTTTAAACACTTCACTTCAATGAATCAACATTGAATGAATCGACACATAATTTCAAACTGTATAAATAAGCTAACTTGTTTGTAAATGTTCGACATCTTAGCATGTAGGTTACTATTACTAAAGCAATAATTTCGGGTGAACAAAAAATACTCCATACCAGAAGTGGCCAACCTTGCTCTATTCCCTGATCTACTGGGTAAGCAGACTTCTATTCCAGCCCAGCAATAATACACATTATTATCAACTCATTAGGTTTGACAAGTTGATTCGGGCATGTTAGTGCTGGGCTGGAACAGAAGCGTGCACACCCATCATACCTCCAAGAGCAGGATTGGCCTGCTCCAGTTGCAATACGTTTGTAGCCTACATTGTCTGTGACTTTTAAATGTATTATTGTATACAACATTTTCTATCATAAGTACACATACAACCCATGGCATACAGGGATGTCTCTTGGGACATTCACTGGGACCTCTTCAACTGCAGACAGGCTTTCACAGCTCTCCATATCTGAGGACAGACAACATGACAAAGAAACAGGCGTCATTATATTACATATAGATAGTCCTGACTATTATCATCTCTCTGTTTGTCTTCATAGTTTTCCWCTCTAGGGACTAGAACTGGAGAATACTTTGATAATGTACTATAATAATGTCTCCCTTTTCTGACYGCTGGAGCAGCAAATKATTTCATCTCTTTCAAATGCATTTGGAGCATGTGTTTTTAATTTACAATGATAAATAGGCCTACATCAAGATAAAAAGCTAATATTAAGTTAGCTTGCTGATGATATTTCACTTAGCAATAGTATATCAAGTTGGCTAGCTGGCTACCAGGTGATTAGCCTACACATAGCGGCCTGCTGTAGCTAGCTTATAATACACCGTTTTTTTTGACATTTTCAAAATGTATTTACTTACCTGAATAGGTTCCACACCTACYCCCACAAAGTGGACAATCTTTTGGAYCGAAGCATTGTCAAGTGGAGGCGCCGYTTCTGGTTAAAATATACTGTCACATTATGATATGTGTTTGGAATGTTACACACAACCTTATTCCATTCCTCATTGCAGGCTCACTGCTCAATGTTCCAGAACCCTGGTCCGTGTGCAGAGAGGCAGACCTAGCTGTAATTGGCGTCAACGCTGCTTTAAAGGGTGGGGCGGATTTTTCCTCTTTAGAGCGCATTATGCACCCGGCGAAGCCGCCATCCATCATCCCAGGCAGCGAGGTGTTGCTGACACTTTTAACGGGATATCTCCTTTAATCCAGCCCAGGTATACAGGGCTCAGTACTGTGGGGTCTGACACCACCAGTTCAACACAGCATGGGAGTGGAGAGGACCACAGAGGGTGGCTTGCAGCAAGGSCTGAACTTCCCACTCAGCCGCCACTCAGGCCTTGTTGTTTTCTCTACCTCTATTGATGATGGTCAGTTGACTTCAGGACAGACAGAGGCATAAAGAAAGACAGAGACGGTAAGGTGGAAAGAGCATTCTTAAGTGCACTCTAACATGGATTAGGATATCTGTTTATCGATTTGTAAAGGGGGAGATATGTGTGTGTGGAACAGAGGTTCAARCTCCTTGTGAAAGCATTGAATAGATTCCCGTTTAGAATTCTCATCGAAAATCAGCTCCATAAAATCCCACTTTAACCACCCGTTTATATGTCCACAGCTAAGCCCACATCACTGCTTGTTTGTGGCCTTGGTATAAGGGCAGATAGAGTCAGTGTATGTGTGTGTGTGCCAGCGTCTTGGCTCCTCTAATGACCAGGGAGAGAAGGTCATATCACAACCCAGCTGTCTACAAACACACCAGGCTTCCAATACACTCACACACACCTGCACACACACACACACTGTATGTGTGTGTGTGCCAGCGTCTTGGCTCCTCTAATGACCAGGGAGAGAAGGTCATATCACAACCCAGCTGTCTACAAACACACCAGGCTTCCAATACACTCACACACACCTGCACACACACACACACCTGCACACAC
>NC_036853.1:27635860-27641557 GCF_002910315.2 Salvelinus sp. IW2-2015 | reverse complement strand
TAATTCGGGCCTAAACGTGTGTGTGTGGTGTGTGTTGTGGGTGTGTGTGTGTGTGTGTGTGTGTGTGTGTGTGTGTGTGTTGTGTGTGTGTGTGTGTGTGTGTGTGGTGTGTGTGTGTGTTGTGTGTGTGTGTGTGTGTGTGGTGTGTGTGTGTGTGTGTGTGTAGGTGTGTGCAGGTGGTGTTGTGTGTGCAGGTGTGTTGTGAGTGTATTGGAAGCCTGGTGTGTTTGTAGACAGCTGGGTTGTGATATGACCTTCTCTCCCTGGTCATTAGAGGAGCCAAGACGCTGGCACACACACACATACCTGACTCTATCTGCCCTTATACCAAGGCCACAAACAGCAGTGATGTGGGCTTAGCTGTGGACATATAAACGGGTGGTTAAAGTGGGATTTTATGGAGCTGATTTTCGATGAGAATTCTAAACGGGAATCTATTCAATGCTTTCACAAGGAGATTGAACCTCTGTTCACACACACATATCTCCCCCTTTACAAATCGATAAACAGATATCCTAATCCATGTTAGAGTGCACTTAAGAATGCTCTTTCCACCTTACGTCTCTTGTCTTTCTTTATGCCTCTGTCTGTCCTGAAGTCAACTGACCATCATCAATAGAGGTAGAGAAAACAACAAGGCCTGAGTGGCGGCTGAGTGGAAGTTCAGCCCTTGCTGCAAGCCACCCTCTGTGGTCCTCCCACTCCCATGCTGTGTTGAACTGGTGGTGTCAGACCCCACAGTACTGAGCCCTGTATACCTGGGCTGGATTAAAGGAGATATCCCGTTAAAAGTGTCAGCAACACCTCGCTGCCTGGGATGATGGATGGCGGCTTCGCCGGTTGCATAATGCGCTCTAAAGAGGAAAAATCCGCCCCACCCTTTAAAGCAGCGTTGACGCCAATTACAGCTAGGTCTGCCTCTCTGCACACGGACCAGGGTTCTGGAACATTGAGCAGTGAGCCTGCAATGAGGAATGGAATAAGGTTGTGTGTAACATTCCAAACACATATCATAATGTGACAGTATATTTTAACCAGAATCGGCGCCTCCACTTGACAATGCTGCTCGCTCCAAAAGATTGTCCACTTTGTGGGCGTAGGTGTGGAACCTATTCAGGTAAGTAAATACATTTTGAAAATGTCAAAAAAAACGGTGTATTATAAGCTAGCTACAGCAGGCCGCTATGTGTAGGCTAATCCCCTGGTAGCCAGCTGCCAACTTGATATACTATTGCTAAGTGAAATATCATCAGCAAGCTAACTTAATATTAGCTTTTTATCTTGATGTAGGCCTATTTATCATTGTAATTAAAAACACATGCTCCAAATGCATTTGAAAGAGATGAAATGATTTGCTGCTCCAGCCGTCAGAAAAGGGAAACATTATTATAGTACATTATCAAAGTATTCTCCAGTTCTAGTCCCTAGAGAGGAAAACTATGAAGAACAACAAGAGAGATGATAATAGTCAGGACTATCTATATGTAATATAATGACGCCTGTTTTTTTTGTCATGTTGTCTGTCCTCAGATATGGAGAGCTGTGAAAGCCTGTCTGCAGTTGAAGAGGTCCCAGTGAATGTCCCAAGAGACATCCCTGTATGCCATGGGTTGTATGTGTACTTATGATAGAAAATGTTGTATACAATAATACATTTAAAAGTCACAGACAATGTAGGCTACAAACGTATTGCAACTGGAGCAGGCAATCCTGCTCTTGGAGGTATGATGGGTGTGCACGCTTCTGTTCCAGCCCAGCACTAACATGCCCGAATCAACTTGTCAAACCTAATGAGTTGATAATAATGTGTATTATTGCTGGGCTGGAATAGAAGTCTGCTTACCCAGTAGATCAGGAAATAGAGCAAGGTTGGCCACTTCTGGTATGGAGTATTTTTTGTTACACCGAAATTATTGCTTTAGTAATAGTAACCTACATGCTAAGATGTCGAACATTACAAACAAGTTAGCTTATTTATACAGTTTGAAATTATGTGTCGATTCATTCAATGTTGATTCATTGAAGTGAAGTGTTTAAGATGTTTCAAGATGGACTAGTGTCAACGTTCATTAACACAGATCACAATTCTGCAATATAAGGGTAAAGAGGATTTTTTGGGGGTCCAGTTAGCTCTCCAATCTGTTCCATTTGATTGTCGTTCTGTCTCAGGATATCAGTCATGTGAACCCATTCTGCAGCTTATCATAATGACATGCATCACCAATTATGCAGTGGCAATTTTAGCATGTAAATCTTGGTGGGACAAACTCAAACTATTTCTTTTTTAGATGCATGCGAAGCCACTGCACTTCACAACACAACACTAAACAGTAACATAAATGCACTATAACAGTGACAAACGGTGCCCACAAACTGTTAGGGCCTACACAAAGCTGTCCTGACAGAGGAGCCTTCCTTTCAGCACCATGTAGTGAAAACCTTACCACCAATATATTGGCTACCAGTAGAGCCTCATCTGGCAGTGAAACAGTTCATTCAGCCACCTTTACATGGCTGACTTGCTTAATGCATGCTGTATTCTGGCAAGCACGTACCTATTCTCCTCTGTCTGTTGGTTGTGAAGGTCATGGCTCGTCTATATGCAGTGTCTAGCTGAGCCACAATGTTAGATTTTTTAAAATCCTTAAACCCAGACTTGGACTACAGAAAATAAGGATTGCTTTGCAATGCTCGCAGTTAGCCACTGCTTAATTCCAAACCACTCATTCTTGACTTTGCAAATTCCGACTTATGTAATGTTTATGTAATGGCCGATGAGCACTGAGACATTTTACCCTCAAATTTCTATTCATATGTCAAGGATTTAAATATTTGCCAATAGATCGTCAATGTGATTCATGATGATGAACGCTTCTCTAGCTAGCTAGCTTACTAGCTATGATTTTGAAAGTATGTTCACGTGATCAGTCCAATCAAAGCTACGGGAGATATAATGTGATTCGATGCAATTTTATCTGTGGCTAATGATCTTGAGCCTTCTTGACAGGCACTTCTACTGAACTGCCTAGCTCTCCCGTAGATTCTGTGGTGACATAAGACCCTTATGAGTAACAGAACCCTGAGCCAATCACGGTGCAACCAGAGAAGATTAACAACGCTTACGCTCTGTGCTTTCACTGGCTGCCCCACAGAAAGCACTGAGCTAGGCTGAAACAGCTGCATTGGAGCTAGAAGAGACCAAGTTGGTATGCTGCTTTATTAATTCAAGGAAGAAAATGTCTTACATTGTTTGCTAAACTGATATGTGACAAGAATTAATAACAAAATTACATGCAAAACAGGGCAATTGTTATTTTTGTATCATACTTTTTTTTAAACAGGTGGGGGTCAAAACAGGTGGGGGTCAAAAACAGGTGGGGGTCAAAACGGTGGGGGTCAAAACAGGTGGGGCTCAAACAGGTGGGGGCAAACAGGTGGGGGTCAAAACAGGTGGGGGTCAAAACAGGTGGGGGTCAAAACAGGTGGGGTCAAAAACAGGTGGGGGTCAAAACAGGTGGGGTCAAAACGGTGGGGGTCAAAACAGGTGGGGGTCAAAACAGGTGGGGGTCAAAACAGGCGGGCTCTGCCATGAATGTCTGAGGTCACCATTGACAGTATGATGTCATTACTGGTCTTATGGACATGTGCAAAGCGTCGCTTGTCATTGTAACATCTGAAGCAGAGAATTGTTAAACTCACACATATGTCATATTGTTGAGCTAGCTATACGTTCTCATATAAAATGATACCAGTGGATAATGTATAGGAGGTTAAAGCAACCACTATTTTCCACATGATTTTTCTGACACGAAATAGTTTAGTGCAAATCCAACCTTTGTATTCTAGGTAATGTACTGTACATGAAACAAGGAGCTGACAATTTGTAGGGTAATTAAGTAAAAAAGGATAATAATGGGGCATGTGGAGCGTTGTAATTCTACCTTGTTATTTTCGGAGAAATCAGAAGGTCAATGTCGGAGGAGGATTGCAAAGATTGTTGGTGTTGATAATGGTGAAGAGAGATTTGCATAGCCAAAAGTCAAATCCATAATGTCCTTTACCCAAAGTACCCATTCATGTGCATTTTACATGTAGGCCTATGTATTTGACAGGAAGTAAGCTATAATCATTAATGTTATGAAACAAGTATAATGAAAAGCCATAAACTATAATGTTAATCATAATGTTAAATTACCATAATCCAATTGGTAGCATTTACATGGGAATATTCATGCTTAGTGTTTCATTTCCAATGTTATGTGTGTTACTGGTGATTTCTATCATTTGTGGGCAAATTTCACAATTTAATGTAATCAACACGTTCAGAAATAGTGGCTTTGATCACAGTTTTGAGGTTAAGATTGATTGAAAATTCATAGCTAGCTAGCTAGCAGCACAAGAAAACATTGTTTTGAAAATCTCTCTTCACCCACCATCAACACCAACAATCTCTGCAATCCTTCTCACCTGATTGGTTAATGGCAGCGGTGGCCCATGCTATTTGCATAAAGTAGAGCAGAGATGAACTTTTTCTATCGCTCCACTAGTAGGGTTCTCCACCAACAGGGTTTGTGATGGCAGTCTAAATGTCTTAGACTTCACTCTCTTCAATCAGATATCAAAGGTCAACTGGATTAAAAATGTATATAAAAAATCCTCATAGTTTCTGGAATATTACACCTCATTTTGTTTTTTCAGAGTTCGGAGGGCTTCATTTTTTACTACAATGTCCATGTATTGTGGGTAAACTTCCTGTGAAACTGGCGGCTTTTCACAAGCAGGTTTTAATGTGCTGGGCTTTGCTGTATAAAAGGAGCAAGTCGTCAGATTTACATATTTTATAATAACATCTTATTGACACATTCTCATTTATAAACGTATGTGTTATGGTATGATATGGTGTGCAAAAAATGTGCTGGCATCGTACTGTAATTTACCAAGCTTAAATAAGAAGCATGTCCATGCCAAGACGTATACAATTAGTACATTGCCACTGCATGTGGCAGGTAGCCTTGCGGGAAGTGTGTTGGGCTAGTAACTGAAAGGTCACTGGTTCGTATACCCGAGCTGACAAGATGAGAAATCTGCAGATGTGTCCCTGAGCATGGCACTTAACCCTAATWTGCTCCAGGYGTGCTGTGCTAGTATGGCTGACACTGTAAAACAACCATTCCACTGCCTCTAGCTGGTGAGTGTAGAAAACATTAAGAACATCTTCCATGYACTCTACAAGGTGTCGAAACCGTTCCACAGGAATGCTGGCCCATGTTGACTCCAACGCTTCCCACAGTTGTGTCAAGTTGCCTGGATGTCCTTTGAGTGGTGGACCATTCTTGATACACACAGGAAACTGTTGCGCTTGAAAATCTCCGCAGCGTTGCAGTTCTTGACACAAACCGGTGCGCCTGGCATCTAATACCARACACAACCCATGTCTCAATTGTCTAAAAAATTACTTCTTTAACCTGTCTCCTCCCCTTCATCTACACTGATTGAAGTGGATTTAACAAGTGACATCAATAAGGGATCATAGCTTTCACCTGGATTCACCTGGTCAGTCTATGTCATGAAAAGAGCAGGTGATCCTACTGTTTTGTACACTCAGTGTGAATATATATATCAATTTTCAATTTCAATCAATCAATTTTATTTTATATAGCCCTTCGTACATCAGCTAATATCTCGAAGTGCTGTACA
>NC_036853.1:27618772-27631515 GCF_002910315.2 Salvelinus sp. IW2-2015 | reverse complement strand
TAATAATATTATATATAATATAGTTATATATTATATATATATATATATATATATATAGTATATATTTCACACTGAGTGTACAAAACAGTAGGATCACCTGCTCTTTTCATGACATAGACTGACCAGGTGAATCCAGGTGAAAGCTATGATCCCTTATTGATGTCACTTGTTAAATCCACTTCAATCAGTGTAGATGAAGGGGAGGAGACAGGTTAAAGAAGTAATTTTTTAGACAATTGAGACATGGGTTTGTGTTGGTATTAGATGCCAGGCGCACGGTTTGTCAAGAACTGCAACGCTGCGGAGATTTTCAAGCGCAACAGTTTCCTGTGTGTATCAAGAATGGTCACAACTCAAGAGACATCCAGGCAACTTGACACAACTGTGGGAAGCGTTGGAGTCAACATGGGCCAGCATTCCTGTGGACGGTTTGACACCTTGTAGAGTCATGGAAGATGTTCTTATGTTTTCTACACTCACCAGCTAGAGGCAGTGGAATGGTTGTTTTACAGTGTCAGCCATACTAGCACAGCACCCCTGGAGCAATTAGGGTTAAGTGCCATGCTCAGGGCACACTGCAGTGTTCTCATCTTGTCAGCTCGGGTATACGAACCAGTGACCTTTCAGTTACTAGCCCAACACACTCCGCAAGGCTACCTGCCACATGCAGTGGCAATGTCATAATTGTATACGTCTTGGCATGGACATGCTTCTTATTTAAGCTTGGTAAATTACAGTACGATGCCAGCACATTTTTTGCACACCATATCATACCATAACACATACGTTTATAAATGAGAATGTGTCAATAAGATGTTATTATAAAATATGTAAATCTGACGACTTGCTCCTTTATCGGGCCTAAACGTGTGTGTGTGTGTGTGTGTGTGTGTGTGTGGTGTGTGTGTGTGTGTGTGTGTGTGTGTGTGTGTGTGTGTGGTGTGTGTGTGTGTGTGTGTGTGTGTGTGTGTGTGTGTGTGTGTGTGTGTGTGTGTGTGTTGTGTGTGTGTGTGTGTGGTGTGTGTGTGTGTGCAGGTGTGTGTGTGTGTGCGGTGTGTGTGGTGTATTGGAAGCCTGGTGTGTTTGTAGACAGCTGGGTTGTGATATGCCCTTCTCTCCCTGGTCATTAGAGGAGCCAAGACGCTGGCACACACACACATACACTGACTCTATCTGCCCTTATCAAGGCCACAAACAAGCAGTGATGTGGGCTTAGCTGTGGACATATAAACGGGTGGTTAAAGTGGGATTTTATGGAGCTGATTTTCGATGAGAATTCTAAACGGAATCTATTCAATGCTTTCACAAGGAGTTGAACCTCTGTTCCACACACATATTCCCCCTTTACAAATCGATAAACAGATATCCTAATCATGTTAGGGTGCACTTAAGAATGCTCTTTCCACCTTACGTCTCTGTCTTTCTTTATGCCTGTCTGTCCTGAAGTCAACTGACCATTCATCAATAGAGATATATATATATATATTTATTTATTATTATTACTACATTATGTTGGCTAAATCTGAACCCCTAACATGTATGAATCACATCTGAAAGGGATAGGCTTTGAGGAACACTATACATGGAACCAAGTGTTCCTGCTACAACATGGGATTGTGTTACCACACAGATAAGAGAAAGACAGAGAGAGCAAAAGACAGAGAGAACAAAAGAGAGACAGACTTCTGAGTAGCACATGAATGAATAAAGAACAATTCCTAGAGCGCTGTGAGACGAGTCTGAGCGCCAGCTACGTCTGTCTGTCTGGTTGGTCAGCCTCGGCCAGGCGCGGTGTGTATGTGCGTCTGTGTTGTATCGGGTGATGGATGAGAATAATTACGCGGAATGTCCGCTTGCACAGCGTGCGCCAGGGAGAGGCCAGCACCAGGGGTGGACTCCTGCTCATATGATATTATAACAGTAAAGCATGCTTATTCACTGCCAGGCCCCTGGGCACTCCATCACACCATCRGTCTCTCAGAGAGATGGCTGCCCTGAACCAAGGACTGGCTTTAGACACAGAGACTGGATCCTAAATGGTAACCTTTTCCCTATATAGCGCACTACTTATTGGCCCATCGGGTCCTGGTAAAAATAGTGCACTATATAAGGAATAGGGTACCATTTGGGACGTAAACATACACAAACAAACTGGCTAGCTCTAGGGAACAACACAGGAGGGCAAAGTTGCAGGAGGCCACAATAACAACAACCTATCTAGCAGGGACTAACTTTCTCAAGTGAGCATAATAGCCGAGAGACAGCGAGAGAAAAGTGTTACTCACTGGTCCAAGATTAGCAGCGAGAGAATAGTACTTAGAATCGTACTGGATATAATAGAATAGTTATCAATTTGTCCATGTTTCAAAGGAAATTGAGGTGCTTAACTTACTGGTGTGAAATTGACAGTGAGAACAACAACTGTTTGCRTACAAGTGGTTGCAATGTGCCGAATGAATGACAAGAGGGTTCATGATAATAACAGTGATTTGTCAATTATATAATATCATGGGATGTTTTTGTTATTTTCAATAGCTGCAGTTGTTGAACTGATCCCACTCATTTTGGATTTGAAGGGCTACATTTTCTGACAGTTTTGTTTACTACTCAGATATTACTGACCCACTCCACTGAAAAATCTCCTTGTACTAGTCAGCCTGTCAAAACAGATTTGTTTGAAAGGTGTTGACAAAGTACATGAGAGAAAATCAAGCTTTTTAAAGCATTAGCCTGGAATGTTGTTGTTTTAACTTATGCAACAATGTTAATAGCAGAGAGAGAGAGAGAGAGAGAGAGAGAGAGAGAGAGAGAGAGAGATGAATTCAATTTATTTTAATTGATTGTTTTTCTCACACAACTACACACAATACCCCATAATGACAATGTGAAAACATGTTTTCTGATATTTTAGCATATTTTTTGAAAATGGAATACAGAAATATCTAATTTACATAAGTATTCACTCCCCTGAGTCAATACTTTGTAGAAGCACCTTTGGCAGTTATTACAGCTGTGAGCCTTTCTGAGTAAGTCTCTAAGAGCTTTCCACTTTTGGATTGTGAAACATTTGCCCATTATTCATTTGCCCAGGTCTTGCCATAGATTTTCAAGTAGATTTAAGTTAAAACTGTAACATTCACTGTCTTCTTGGTCAGCAACTCCAGTGTAGATTTGAACTGTTGTTTAGGTTAGTGTCCTGATGAAATGTGAATTCYTCTCCCAGTGTCTGGCGGAAAGCAGACTGAACCAGGTTGTCCTCTCGGATTTTGCCTGTGCTTAGCTTCATTCCATTTATTTTTTATCCTGAAAAACTCCCCAGTCCTGGACGATTAAAAGCATGTCCATAACATGATGCTGTCACCACTATGCTTGAAAATGTGGAGTGGTACTCAGTAATGTGTTGTATTGGATTTGTCCCAAACATAACACTTTGTAATCAGGACAAAAAGCAGCATTACTTTAGTGCCTTGTTGCAAACAGGATGCATYTTTTGGAATATTTTCACTCTGCCYATTAGGTTAGTATTGTGGAGTAACTACAATGTTGTTGATCCTTCCTCAGGTATCTCCTATCACAGCCATTAAACTCTGTAACTATTTTAAAGTCACCAATGGTGAAATCCCTGAGTGGTTTCCTTCCTCTCTGGCAACTGAGTTAGGAAGGACGCCTGTATCTTTCTAGTTACTGGGTGTTTTAATACACCATCTAAAGTGTAATTAATAACTTCCCTCAAAGGGATATTCAATGTATGCTTTTTTTTTTACCCATCTACCAATAGGTGCACTTCTTCGCTAGGCATTGGAAAACCTCCCTGGTCTTTGTGGTTGAACCTGTGTTGTGAAATTCACTGCTCGACTGAGGGACCTTACAGATAATTGTTCGTGTGGGGTACAGAGATGAGGTAGTCATTCCAAAATCATATTAAACACTATTATTGCACACACATTTTTACTCATAAACTTTAGGCTTACCATAACAAATGGGTTGAACACAAATTGACTCAAGACATTTCAGCTTTTTCTTTTTTATTAATTTGWAAAAATGTCAAAAAACACATTTCCACTTTAACATTATGGGGTATTGTGTGTAGGATAGTGACAAACAATCTCAATTTAATCAATTTTAAATTCAGGCTGTAACACAATAAAATGTGGAAAAAGTAAAGGGGTGTGAATACTTTCTAGATATAGAGATATAGAGATATATGTGTATATATATATATATATATATATGATATGAATACAATAAGAGAGAGGTATGTCTCTACTGGTCCTAACTAGGGCTTGTGCGCGGTCAGAAAGCAAATAACTCGCCAGTCTCAGGGTAATTGACTGTTAACTAACTAATCTCTTGGCTTCCACGCATAGCCTACAAGCCATGGTAGACCTTTGGAACATCTCTAATTTAAAAAGTCAAATAAATCAATTTAATAGATTCTACAGCAGTGGCGGTCAGTGCCCTTTATGATGAGGGAGGACACATTTTTTTCATGAGCATGGCCATATTTCTATTACAGCATGTTGGATGACAGTCATTCATATTCCATTCACCCAGTTCAATGTAACAGTGATAGGTTTAGGCTACTARATGATACAAAAAGGTTTGCTATACCCATCATGAGGTTGCTACAACCTAGCTTATGAATGAAAATGTACAACGTAGGTGCACACAGGTCAAGATTAGCTAGCTGCACTTGCTAAGTAAGTGAAACTGACAGGGGAAAGAAATTACGAAATCTCTCTCTCTCCCTCTCTCCCCCTCTTTCTTCATTTTTGAATAAATTAATTTGTTCAAAACTGTTCAGCTATCGTCTCTCTCTCTCTTTGAGTTACCTACTCACAACATTGTATGCACTGCATTGCTAGCTAGATGTAGCTTATGCTTTCAGTACTAGATTCATTCTCTGATCCTTTTATTGGGTGGACAACATGTCAGTTCATGCTGCAAGAGCTCTGGTAGGTTGGAGGACGTCCTCTGGCAGTTGTCATAATTACGTCTATGGAAGGGGTTGAGAACCATGAGCCTCCTAGGTGTTGTATTGAAGTCAATGTACCCAGAAGAGGACAGAAGCTAGCTGTCCTCCACCTACACCATGGTGCTACCCTACAGAGTGCTGTTGAGGCTACTGTAGACCTCCATTGCAAAACAGTGTTTTAGTAAATTATTTGGTGACGTGAATATATTTAGTATAGTTTTATTTAAAGAGGATAACTTTTTCAATGTTTAAAAAAAATATATGAAATTCACTGAGGAGGATGGTCCTCCCCTTCCTCCTCTGAAGAGCATCCACTGGCCTACACCATCACAATAAATACAGTATTTATTTTAGACAGGTCTAAAGAAACATGATTTAAAACCTTTTCTCATAGGGGGTGCTGTTTACACTTTGAAGATTTTTCGTTCCAGATTAAACTGCCTCGTACTCAATTCTTGCTCGTACATATGCATATTATTATTACTATGGATAGAAAACCACTCTCTAGTTTCTAAAACCGTTTGAATATTTCTCTGAGTGACAGAACTCATTCTACAGCACACTTCCTGTCAAGAAGTGAGATTCTGAAATTGAGGTCTCTGTTCCAGGGGTCGGTTTATAATTCCCTTATAGCTATGGGGTACATGCCACTTGATACGGCCTTCCCCTATGATGTTATAGCGGTGGAGAACTTTGAAATGGAGCGGATAGCACCATCTGGGGAGTATAAAACCTTGGAACGGAAGTACCGACCTTTCGTACGAGGTTGCTGCCGAAGGAGGGACAAAGCATGGCGCTCTGGATAAGCTTCGGCTTTAGCTCAGTTCTATATCTCCGGCTCGTGATTAAGTTGTTTTTTTGTCTTTAAAACTTCATAAGGTAGTTAACTGTAAACCGACTTATAGCAGTTTATAGCAGTTTATTGCATTTTCTGGAGTTTCTTTGTCAGCGTTATCACGAGTTGGGCACCTCTCGGTACATCGGCGTTAGCAGCTAATTTCTACAGGAGTTAGAGGACATCCTTTCAAACCAAAAGACGATGTGTTCTGGACAAAGGACCACTTGCCCAAGTTCTGATGGAAATCATCCCAAAAGTAAGAGCTATTTATGATGTTTTCGTATATCTGTGGAAAGATGTAAAATTATTAGTCCGCCATTGATTTAGGCATGGTCTCGCGTAACGCACGCTGAATGTCGAGTAACGTTAATTTAAAGTAAGTTTACGATTAGTTATCGATTAGTAGGTGCCTCTCCAAGATGGCGCCGGCCAGATTGCCTGAAATGTTGCTACTAATCACATTGTATAACCACGATTTGTGCTGCTAAATATGCCATTTCGAACAACCTATATGCATTGTGTAATATGATGTTATAGGACGTTCATCTGATGAAGTATATCAAGGTTAGTCAAAAATTATATATCTTTCGCTGGATTGTTACGATCGCTAACCTTTGCTACTGGTAAACGGCTTGTGTTTCCGGCTATTGTGGTAGCTAATATAATGCTAAATTGTGTTTTCGCTGTAAAAACACAAGTTATTTACAGCAAGCTTTAGTTGTGATACAAACTTTGGGCTATATGTTTTGATTTTTAATACATTCTATGGCTGCATGGTGGGACTCTAATGATGATTTGAAAAAAGTTGCAAGCTGCACACACTTCATCATTCTCTCATTCACAATTTGACAAGCACTTAATAATATTCTCACTAGGCCTCGAATTTCCCGGCGGCATACCCCTTGTGTGGCCGTAATGCCCCCTAAAAAACACATGCCTTTTGCGGCCAAAGTGGCCTTTGCGCCCTTGGGCTGAATATAATAATTATAATTCCCTTCTCCCAGTAAGAACACGAGACCATCACCGTGTTGGAATATTAAATTAGGGATTATATTCCAAATGCAATTAAATAATTTTGTATCCATTTGATCTTAAAGATTATATTATAGGTTTTATAATCCAGAGCATTCAACCCTACTTCACTTTGGATGCTACAAATTACTGCTTTTCTTAAATAATGAGGTCCATTCCTCCATATGAAGTTAAATCGTTTAGTGTCGAACCATTTTAGGCAATGGAGGTATAAACTAATCTGCACAGACCTTCAGATTTCGACAAAAGTACACATCCAGACACGCAACTTTCACTGGGGATGGGGAGGGGGACATGACCCTCCCACATTCTGTAAGGTAGCAGTATCTAAAAGCTGTTGTGTGTATGGAAATGTTTTGTAGTGTTTTGTTTGTCCCGTTTCAACAGAAGTAAATTATCTTGGCTAATGTTCACCTGTTGATGTAGCTACCATTAGACCTAGCCAAAAGTTGGCAAACTTTAGCTAGTATTTTTGTCTCAATAACACTAGACCTGAATCAAACGATGAATCTAGCGGCCAAACCATTGAAGCCTGATATTCTGACAGTTTTTATTAGAGTCAGTATAGCGATGTAACATTATTGATTGTCAGTTTCTGTATGTAATTCCCTACGTTTTACACTGACACGGTATAAACAGCTCTACAGGCTTCACTGTCATGGTGCACAGTCAGTACACAACATTATGCTCATCATGTCTTAGCAGGGGCAGACAGCCAGGGAAGACCAGTCTACGGAGCTCAGTAGAATTTTGCAGTATATTATAACAATCAGTGAATGGATACAAAGTTCCATCTTGAGTTGATGGGAGGCTACAGTCTGGGATCTGGGAATAATGGCCATTTCAATTATTGTACCATTGATTCTATTCATGGATTATATAATTTATAAATGCAAACCAAGGTAATTCTTTGTCATGCCTCATCTGAGCAGGATCAGATGGTGACAGGGGTCTCAGCACGGTCAGGAAGCCAGCGAAGAACAGTCTGTGACCGCTGAGGTGAACTTTTTCAGATGCAACACTTTATTCTCTGTGCTGCAAACACTGGACAACCCAGAAACTTCAAAGATTTCAGCTATTTTATGGCAGTCTGACAAACCTCTAAAGTTGTAATATTTTCCTGATGACACAAAACATGTCAAACAAAAATGTAAGGAAGACCTGGGAGACTCTATGATGAATATATACAGATAGGTTTGAATGCCCAGTCATGCTCATATAAACTCAGACATAAATTACTGCAGTTTATTAAGACCATCCATAGAACATACTATATGCCAGTTAAACTGAATATCAAACACTCAGAAATGTAATTCCTCTGGTGGAGTTGTACAACACAAAAGGGGACATGTTTGAATTTGTTATGATCATGTGAAGGCTGGCWAAATTCTGGCAAAGAGTATGTTCTTTTATCTCAGCATGTRTACAGATTCTCCCTTCTCCCTGTTTTTGTTTGGAAATGTTGATACTGGAGACTGTTATCAGAAGAAACTGTGTAAGCATAGCATTTATAGCAGCTAAGAAATGCATTYCCATTCATTTGGAGGTTGGTTATCCTCTGACAATGTCACAACGGATGGCAGAAATGTTGTGTGACTAGARTTGATTTATTACAAGATTAAGGGTATACTGTGCATCTTTCAAAAGGTCTGGGAGCCTTATATGGAATACTGTATGACAAAAGCGGTCTGTATTGAAAACATTACATAGTGGAAGCGTACATTTACCGTTAATTTCCATAATTTATAATCTGCAATGTTTATTTTTTTACATTATTTCCTGTTAATGCATTCAATATATCATTATTGCTGTTCTTTACCGTTGTCATTGTCAGAGTGGACATGTGTTTTGGAAAACGCACAACCTATGCTACACTTGTGATAAACAAGTTTTGTCAATTTATTCATCATCTTTTGTTTGAAACTCTCCTGTCAATGTTGAGTAAGGATGCGCCTGATTACTCATATAGAAGTAAGACTAGTCTACCTGGCCTGTGCACAAATGTAGGCCTATAAATGTGCCCATTTGGGGATGTCGATATATTATAATTTGTCTTAAAACTTCGTAGGATAGGGCAAGTAATTTCATTCCGCGTTGAAAAGCGTGCCCAAAGTAAAAACTGCCCTGTTACTCAGGCCCAGAAGCTAGGATGTATATAATGGTAGATTGATGAAACACCCTAAAGTTTCTAAATGTCTGTTAAGAATAAGTCTGTGCGTATAACATAACTGGATTTGCAGGCGAAACCCTGAGAACAAAAACCATCCAGGTTAAAAAAAAAGGTCATACGATTTTCCATGCTGGTTTCTGATGAAAGCAACTATTTAATAGGAACCTGGTGGCCAGTTCCATGGCTTCCACTAGATGTCAAAACAGTCTTTAGAAATTAGTTGAGTTTGTTTTGAGAATGAAGAAGTACGGCTGTTCTTTGGAAGTGTCACTCCAGATGGATTCTACTGTTTGGTGCGCGTGAACTGGAACGCGCTTCATGTTGTTTTTATCTGTGTGTTTTTATTGAACCGGTATTCTGTTTAAAATTGTATCGATTATTTACGTTTTAGGATACCTTAGGTTGGATTGGGATAGGGCAGTGTGCAGTGCAGTCTAGGGTGTCAGTTGAAGTGGGTCTAGGGTGTCAGATAAGGTAAAGGTGATATGATCCTTAGCTAGTCTCTCAAAGCACTTCATGATGACAGAAGTGAGTGCTACGGGGCGATAGTCATTCAGTTCAGTTACTTTTGCCTTCTTGAGTACAGGATTAATGGTGGCCATCTTGAAGCATGTGGGGACAGCAGACTGGGATAGGGAGAGATTGAATATGTCCGTAAACACACCAGCCAGCTGGTCTGCGAATGCTCTGAGGAAATGGAGAGTACTTCGGCATTATATTACGTTTTAGGATACCTTCAGGTTGCGATTGGCGCCATCAGAGAGTTGATGTGTGGAGTGGTCAGGTCATGGTAGGTTGTGTTACTTCGGTATGTGTAATGTGGGTGTGTCCCTAGGAGTGTAGATTCGAGGTATTTAGGAAGGTGATATGTAGGTACCTTAGGGCTCAAAGCACTTGTACTTACAATGATGGACAGAAGTGAGTGGCTACGGGGCGATAGTCACTTACTTTAATTACTTACCACTAAGATATTGCAGTTCGGTTGTATTTTTGCCACTTATCATTGAAGTTACATTGGATTCTTACCTGGAGATGAGCCATTCGGTGTGGACTTGACTGTAGTGTGGAGAGAGCAGAGCAACCTGCGCTGGTGTAATAGGGAGTAGTAAATTAGCTAATTTATGCAATTCAGTATCGACAGGACTACCGAAAACATACAGCCTCGCGTCCTTGGCAGATAACAGATCTGGACGAGTTGACTTGCGCGGCTAGGGACACTTAACGTCTCCAGTGTGCGTCTGTGGACTCATGAGAGCCTTGACTTTGAAGAGGAATGCTTAACAAGACGGGCTTTGTCACTAGGTCATGGACGTACTACTGAGGCCTCGGCAGGATAACACGGAGAAAGAGAGACCCAAGTCCTTGGTAGCGGGCCACGTGCGGTGGCACTGTTTCCTCAAAGCAGGCGAAGGTGTTTAGCTTGTCCGGAAGCAAAATGTAGGTGTTCGCGACTTTTGTAGTCCGTGATTGTCTGGTAGACCCTGCCATAGTACGTCTCGTGTCTGAGCCATTAAATTGTTGACTCCACTTTGTCTCTATACTGATGTTTTGCCTGTTTGATTGCCTTACGAAGAGAATAACTACACTGTTTGTATTCTGCATATTACCGGTCACATTGCCATGGTTAATGTGGTGGTTCGCACTTTCAGTTTTGCGCGAATGCTGGCATCTATCCACGGTTTCTGGTTAGGGTAGGTTTTAATAGTCACAGCGGGTATCTAACATTCCTATACACTTCCTGATTAACTCAGTAACCGTATCAGTATATTCGTTAATGTTATTCTCGGAGGCTACCCGGAACATACAGTGGGGCAAAAAGTATTTAGTCAGCCACCAATTGTGGCAAGTTCTCCCACTTAAAAAGAATGAGAGGACCTTGTAATTTTCATCATAGGTACACTTCAACTATGACAGACAAAATGAGGGAGAAAAATCGCCGAAAATCACTTGTAGGATTTTTTATGAATTATTTGCAAATGATGGTGAAAATAAGTATTTGGTCACCAATACAGCAAGCAAGATTTCTGTCTCTCACAAACCTGTAACTTCTTCTTTAAGAGGCTCCTCTGGTCCTCCACTCTTACCTGTATTAATGCGAACCGTGTTTGAACTTTTATCAGTATAAAAAGACACCTGTCCACAACCTCAAACAGTCACACTCCAAACTCCACTATGGCCAAGACCAAAGAGCAGCTGTCAGAAGGACACCAGAAACAAAATTGTAGACCTGCACCAGGCTGGGAAGGAACTGAATCTGCCAATAGGTAAGCAGCTTGGTTTGAAGAAATCAACTGGGTGAGGCGAATTATTAGGAAATGGAAGACATACACAGACCACTGATAATCTCCTCAATCTGGGGCTCCACCAAGGTCTCACCCCGTGGGGTCAAAATGATCACAAGAACGGTGAGCAAAATCCCAGAACCACACGGGGAGACCTAGTGAATGACCTGCAGAGAGCTAGGACCAAAGTAACAAAGCCTACCAATCAGTAACACACTACGCCGCCGGGGACTCAAATCCTGCAGTGCCAGACTTGTCCCACTGCTTTAAGCCAGTACATGTCGCAGGCCCGTCTGAAGTTTGCTAGAGAGCATTTGGATGATCCGAAGAAGATTGGGAGAATGTCATCATGGGTCAGATGAAACCAAAAGTTATACTGTTTTGGTAAAAAACTCACACTTCTCGTGTTTGGGAGACAAAGAATGCGCTTGTAGCATCCAAAACACCCATAGCCTACTGTGAAGCGCATGGGGGTGGAAAACATCAGCTTGTGGGTCGTGTTTTTCTGCAAAGGACGCAGGACGACTGAACCGTGTAAAGGAAAGAATGAATGGGGCCGATGTATTGTGAGATTTGAGTGAGAAAACTCCCTTCCATCAGCAAGGGCATTGGAAAGATGAAGACGCTGGTCTGGGTCTTTTGCAGCATGACAATCGATCCCAAACAACGGGCGGCCGGGGCAATCGAAGGAGTGGCTTTGTCAGTAAGAAGCATTTTCAAGGTCCTCGGAGGGGCCTAGCCAGTCTCCCAGAATTCAAACCCATTAAGAAAAATCTTTTGGGAGGCGAGTGTGAAAAGTTCCGTGTTTTTTGCCCAGGCAAAACAAGCCCCGCAAAAAGACATTTCACTGCTCTAAAGGAGGAGATTCGGGAATAGGAGGGAAGATGGGCCCAAAAATACGCAGGCAACAGTGTGTTTGAAACTGTGAAGGGACTTACGAAAAAACGTTGACCTCTGTCATTCGGCCACCAAAGGTTAAGTAACAAAGTATTGAGTGTGTAAACTTTGTTGTTATGACCAAGATTAAACTTATTTTCCACCAATAATCTGCAAATAAATTCAATTAAAAATCCTACAATGTGACTTTTCTGGATTTTTTTTTCTCATTTTGGTCTGTCCATAGTGTGAAGTGTCCTATGATGAAAATTACAGGGCGCTCTCGTGCATCTTGTTTTAAGTGGGGAGAACTTGCACAATTGGCTGCTTGACGTAAATACTTTTTGTGCCACACTGTGTCGGCAGTCGAGTGATAAAACAAATCTGGTGAAGGCGTGGATGTCCAATTGGTCAGGACCAGACGGATGAAGTAGACACTTGGCACGGGTACTTCCCCCTGTTTGAGTGTTGTTGTGCCTATAGAAAAGGAGAGGGAATCTGCATGACACTCGTGAATTCAGGTTTTTGCTGAAGGGAGGGACGGGGGAGGGGCCTTGTAGGCATCGAACG
>NC_036853.1:27594805-27618747 GCF_002910315.2 Salvelinus sp. IW2-2015 | reverse complement strand
GGAAGTTGGAGTAGCAGTGGTCGAGTGTTTTAGCAGCGCGAGTACTGCAGTCAATTTGAGCTTTGGTAGCATTTTCCTCAAATATGCTTTGTTAAAATCCCCATCTACAATAAATGCAGCCTCAGAATATGTGGTTTCCAGTTTGCATAGAGTCCAGTGAAGTTCTTTGAGGGCCGTCGTGGTATCGGCTTGAGGGGGAATATASACAGCTGTGACTATAACCACAGAGAATTGTCTTGGGAGGTAATACGGTCGGCATTTGATTGTAAGGTATTCTACGTCCGGTGAKCAAAAGGACTTGAGTTCCTGTATGTTATCACAATCACATCATGAGTATTTAATAATGAAAAATACACCCCGCCCTTCTTCCCGGAGAGATAATTATTCCTGTCTGCACGATGAACTGTGAACACAACTGGCTGTATAGACTCAGACAGTATATCCCAAGAGAGCCATGTTTGCAAGAAACAGAGTATGTTACAATCCCTGATGTCTCTCTGTAAGGAAGTACTCGCCCTCTGCTCGTCAACTTTATTATCCAGAGACTGAACATTAGCGAGTAATATACTCCGAAGCGGTGGGTGGTGTGCACGCCTCCTGAGTCGGACTAGAAGTCCACTCCGAGTACCRCTTCTCCTCCAGCGATGTTTTGGGTCAGCCTCTGGAATCAGTTKAATTGCCCTGGGGGGTTCGAACAAAGGAACTTATTTGGGAAAGCCGTATTCTTGGTCGTAATGCTGGTAATGCTGGTGAGATACCGCCACTCTGCTATCAAAAAGTTATTCCCGGCTGTATGTAATAACACAAAAATAATTATGTTCTAATAATGTAAGAAATAACACATAAAAAAAAAAATACTGCAAAGTTMCCTAGGGGCTAGAAGCTCGGCTGCACTCTCTATTGGCACCATTTTAGGAGATGACACTCTGGGACGGTTACTAGCAGACAAAGGGAAATGGGACTTGGGATGTTTTTTAGGCAAAACACAACTATGGGGTATAGAACAAGATAGACACTTTAATGAGAAATCAATTATTAATTGTTTTGATTTGTGCAATACAAAATTATAAATTACAAATCCCATGAGATGAATATACTGTACGTCATTCAATACCCTTCTTTAGGAAAGAGACAAAGTCATGAACTCTGTCAACCTTAAATCTGTCATGTAACAGCGTTCTTACCCTTTCAGGCCTCCTTCCCACCACTTCTCTCCCCTCCCCTCCCCATGCAACCCATCGGGAGATTCTAATTTGGACAAAAGARAGTCCTCTCCTCAACTCCTCCATACTCTCTCCTCCATGACCCAGAAACAGATAAGTGGTCAAGGAGAGTGCCAGTTCCTTAGTAGGCAAATGGAAGACAGTCCTCTCCTCCTCGATAACCTCCTTCTGGCGAGGAAGCACAAGTGTATCCTACCCGAGTCCTTCCCAGAAGAGTTTTGATATCTGCCACACCCCTTTTGAATCAGCTATTGTTTTCTAGAAGGAGAAAAGCGTACAGATTTTTAGAAATAATGTWTTACTTATGCATTTATCTATAAAATGTCTTGCACAACTAGCTAAATTCGATTTTTTTTATCACTTTATACATTTATTTTGGGATTCCACCCTGTAAACGTAATTTGCCTGATGACACGCGATTGACGAAGAGTCTCATTTCAAGTGCATTTCCGTCCCCTTTCCCTCTCCTCGATTACCTTTGACCTTTTTCAAAAGGAGGCCAGCGAGGACAGAGGAGAGAGGATGCTGGAGTTGAGCAAATCCAATTGAGAAAAGGCCAATGGGTGAGGTGAGGAATGTGGGGTGTGGAGACAGGTCTCCCCATGCTAGTGAGGCGAGGGCTCCTCCATGTCTCCATCTCTCTGTATAGAACACATAATAGTGGCTGTTGAATGACTTCATATGTGTGCCAAGACATACTCAACACAACATGCCCAGGAGCTCCTTCTGTGTATTTCGGGTTCTATTCTCTCTCTCTCTRTTTTTCCCTTRCACCACTCCTCACTAAGCACCCCTCTAAGTGCCTTAAACTTTCAGGCGACACTGTGAGAAAGGAAGAGTCTCTGTGGGACTTGTATAGAGTGGTAGAGAGTTTCATATATATTGTGTTAGTGAACATGAGGCCCAGGTGTATTATGTTGGTCCATTTCTGTAATCCCATCTGTAATGAAATAGCTTACAGTATTTCTAGAAAACATAAACAGCAACAACACACAATGAAAAGTAATTTAAACACATGAAAAACTGTGTTTCTGAATCCATCATCTGTGATGTTCAAATGCTCTCAGTTGGGAATGTTAACGGTCTCTTGCTTCCAATACCGATAGATATTAGAGTGTACTGCAGTGAAAACATCTAAAGACAAACTCAGACAAACTGGTCCTTTAAATTTAGGGGGGTAGATCAGCTTATATATTGCAGATAGATTGTGGCTTCCATCAYTGTAATTATCTGCATCATTTCCAATTCCCCATATATATACATATATACGGTGCATTCGGAAAGTATTCAGACCCCTTGACTTTTTRCACATTTTGTTACGTCACAGACTTATTCTAAAATGGATTAAAATAAATGTTGTCCGCAGAACTGCGAGACAGGATTGTGTCGAGGCACAGATCTGGGGAATGGTACCAAAAAATGTCTGCAGCACTGAAGGTCCCCAAGAGCACAGTGGCCTCCATCATTCTTAAAGCTGTCCACTCAGCCAAACTGAGCAAACGGGGGAGAAGGGCCTTGGTCAGGGAGGTGACCAATAACCCGATGGTCACTCTGACAGAGCTCCAGAGTTCCTCTGTGGAGATGGGAGAACCTTCCAGAAGGACAAGCATCTCTGCATCACTCCATCAACCAGGCTCCCCATCCAACCTGACAGAGCTTGAGAGAATCTGCAGAGAAAAATAGTTAAAACTCCCCAAATACAAGTGTGCCAAGCTTATAGCGTCATACCCAAGAGGACTCAAGGTTGTAATCACTGACAAAGGTGCTTCAACAAAGTACTGAGTAAAGGGTCTGAATACTTATGTAAATGTGATATTTAATTTATTTATTTTTACAAATTTACAAAAATGTCTTAAAACCTGTTTTTGCTTTGTCATTATGGGGTTTTCTGTGTAGACTGATGAGAGGGGAAAAAACAATGTAATACATTTTAGAATAAATACTGTCTCGGAGCTCTACAAGACAGTTRCTTTGAACTCATGGCTTGGTTTTTGCTCTGACATGCATTGTCAACTGTGGGACCTTATATAGAAAGGTGTGCGCCTTTCCAAATAATGTTCAATCAATTGAATTTACCACGGGTGGACTTCAATCAAGTTGTAGAAATATCTCAATGATGATTAATGGAAACAGGATGCACCTGAGCTCAATTTCGAGTCTCATGGCAAAGGGTCTGAATACTTGTATATACAAAAAATGTAATACCTTTATGTACAAGTATTCAGACCCTTTGCCATGAGACTCGAAATTGAGCTCAGGTGCATCCTGTTTCCATTAATCATCATTGAGATATTTCTACAACTTGATTGAAGTCCACATAAAGGTATTACATTTTTTTTTATATACAATTGAAAACATTTCTACAAGCATGTTTTCGCTTTGTCATTGACATATTGTGTGTAGATTGATGAGGGAAAAAAAGTATTTAATCCATTTCAGAATAAAGCTGTAAAAAAATATATACTTTAAAAAAATACATTTGTATATTTGAGTTTAACCATAATATTTGTTATAATATTTGTCATGTCTTTTCTGGTCGATTAAACTGAAAATCCAACCAACTTTCTATGGCTTGTTTAAAAAATGACAATATTTTTGAGATRATATCCTTTTCATATAGCCGAAAGTGAGCGGTTGTAATCTGAATAAAGGGAAGAAGGCCATTATTGAACATGGGGTGATACATTCTTACTAATCTGCTAGAGAACCAGTTCTGATTGAAGTATAACTTCTGTATGACTGATGCCTTTAGTGAAAGGTCTTACGCTTTAAATTGTATATTTCTTTGCTCATATAATTTAAAAAAAAGTCTCTCTCTCCTTCTCCTTCTCCCTCTCCCTCCTAGCAGTGGAGCTGGCAGCTATGGCAGTTGAGGTCATGCTCTGGCAGGAAACAGGTGAGTGAGGAACACCACATGACCCACACTCTGACCCCTCACGCTGGGGAAGCTCAGGAGGCCTCCAACCCCATTAAACCCCCAACAACAGCCTCCCTTGACCCCCTACCTCTCCTCTGGTATTCCTGACCTCCCATAGCCTCTACCCAGCCTGGTCCTTCCGTGGTCTCTCTCCGACAATTAGCCAACTACCAGGTCAGAAGGCCACCTCTAGATCCCCCAATCRCCACCTGCTGCTACTGTCATTACAATGCTGTTACAGTCCTCGGTTTCAACAAATATGTTGCAGTATTTGACTCCCCACCGTCAGCAACCTTTCGGTTACTGGCCCAATGCTCTAACCACTAGGCCATCAAAAGCAAAGGTATAAATAATWAAAATTCTGTATATTAAGCAAAATTAAGCAAAACTATTTTCTTGTTTTAAACATTTACGGAGAGCCAGGGGCACCCTCCAACACTCCAACATTATTTACAAAAGATGTGTTTATGTTTAGTGAGTCCGCCAGGACAGAGGCAGTAGGGATGATCATGTGTTACCTTGATAAGTGTGTGAATTTGTACAGTTTTCCTGTCCTGCTAAGCATTTAAAATGTAATGAGTACTTTTGGTTGTCAGGGAAAATGTATGGAGTAAAAAGTACAATATTGTCTTTAGGAACGTAGTGATAAAGTAAAAGTAGTAAAAATATAAATAGTAAAGTAAAGTAAAGATACCCCAAAAAAGTACTTAAGTAGTACTTTAAGTATTTTTACTTGAGCTCTTTACACCACTGCTGACTACCCAACATCAGCTACACAGGGTCAGCCTGGGATATAGGGCTAGTTTTATAGAGGGCTATGCTTCACTGAAGACTGATTTAACTCCCTGGGTTTTAGTCTGTAATTCATACGCTTGCTGTTAATCTGTTCTGAAGCCTGACTTTAATCTGTCTGGATCCCAATCTGACACATCCTATAGCCCTGGCTGGGTGATATATTCAGCGCGGTTAGATAGTTAATGTTGATGTTAGTAACTGAAAAAACAACATTACAGCAGATGAATGACCCTAATGTTGTTGCATCTACCTCACAACAGGTCATGTAGCTAAGGAAGGCATGAATGACAACACAGCACAGGAGAGGTATGGTGGACATGTAAATGTGTCCTTAGCCTTCCCTCTCCTTTCCTCCTGTCTCCTCTTCCTCCTCCTCTATCCCTCATTTTAGATTTTTATTTTCTATTCTTTTTCCCCCTCACAGAGCTTTTGAAGGAAACAAAGGCTGAAGGGCTGAAAGGGTGTATAGGCGTCTAAGTCTAAGTCAGTGGCTACATCCTAAATGGCACCCTATTCCCTGTATAGTGCACTACTTTTGACCAGTATGGGCCCTGGTCAAAAGTAGTGCACTATATACGAAATATGGTGCCATTTGGGACGTAACCTCTGTCTTACGGTCAGGTGAGACAGAGATCTATCTACCCAAGAGACTGACAGGCAAACAGACACAGGTCAGGCACCGTGATGTAGCCTTAACAGAGAGAGAGAAGGAGACAATGGCTGTGTTCGAGCGCATCAAAACCGTAATGTATCATGGGTAAATTGTGACTGAGTGACTGATCTACAAATAATAACAAGTAATTATTTATGATGCAAGGTGATTTGTAGATCAGTCAGTCGGCGGTCTCCTGCAATGTCGGCTGCAATGTCGAACAAGCCCAGAGAGAGAGGTGGAGAGAGAGCGAGAAAGAAAATATTTGACTGGGGAGAAGAGACTAGCACATCATTTTGAGGTGTGGGAGAACTGTGATGTTGTTAGTTTTCTGACACAAAATGGCACCCATGCATCACCTGGGATAATGTTTAGTCATGGTGTAGTACACGCTTACTCATGCTGTATTCAGTCGTCGGGTGAAAACAGCTACAGCTAACCTTGCCAGTGTCCCAAATGGCACCATATTCTTTACATAGTGCACTACTTTAACAATCTCTGGTCAAATGTAGGGAATAGGAAGCCTTTTGGGATACATTCAAGGTTAGCTGTAGTTTAGAGACTTACAGGCTAGAGACGTACAGGCTAGAAACGTACAGGCTAGAAACGTACAGGCTAGAGACGTACAGGCTAGAGACGTACAGGCTAGAGACGRACAMGCTAGAGACGTACAGGCTAGAGACGTACAGGCTAGAGATGTACAGGCTTGATACCAAATGGCACCCTATTCCCTATATAGTGCACTACCTTTGACCAGAGCCCTATGGGATGGCCCATACATGGGATGGTTCTTTGAAGAACCATACAAAAATTTAAAACCAGAAATATTTCGGTCCGACAGGATCGGAATTGAATAGCCCTGCTGTAAGGTTTTAAGCCCTATTTGCACATTTTCCAGGGTGCCTTTGGAGTGAATTGTAGACTTACCAGTACTACCAATTACTGTGTTTGCTAGTTACATAGACATGGTTGTGGCATGCATTAATTTTCTGTCCTGTGGCCTTCACCAAATGAGATAAAATAAAGTTTTACAATTCAAATTAAATTATTTAAAGGAATACTTTGGTGTTTTTGTTAATGAAGCCCTTCATCTACTACTCCAGAGTCAAATGAACTTGTGATTTTTTTTTTTGCCTCTCTGTGTTAAGTAGTAGACGGACAATAGTTTAAAGGGCCGATGCAAACTATCGTTAGCACAATAACTGGATGAATATGGGTATCTGTTACCCATAGACTTATAGTCATAGTGCTAACGCTATTTTGCAATTGTGCAAGTTAGTGCTGTTACGTTCAATACTGGAGCTTCCAGGCATGCGTTGAAATCACTAAGCAGCTAACTTCGAAGCAGTGTGCCGATGTGTGTTTCACTTTATTAGAAGTACATCATCAGTGATGTRCGAAGCTTTGTTTGATCACGTGCTTTTTTAAACTGTGTGWTGCAAAATAAGATATCCCACTGATTTCGCTCTGGTTCCAGTGTTTTTTCCGAATCCAAGCTGCTTTTAAACACTTCACTCTAATGGACACTGTACTTACAAATACAGTGCCTTTGGAAAATATTGATAGAGCCTTCTTTTGAGGGCCTTGTTTTATCCTAATACAGTGGCATGAAACTCATAGTTTAGAGGCCACATCCAGTCTGTAAATCACATTATGCTGGCTTGCAAAGTGATGTGTAATATCTACTGCGATCCAGCAAGAGTACAGATAAATAAATAAATATTATTTTTTTTTTTTACACACAACAAGCATTCAGAATAGCTACCGGGTTATGGAGATGAAGAGATGAGACTAGCTCAAACATCTAAACTGGAACAACAATTTCTGTACCGGGTGCAATTAAGTCCAAGTAGCAGATTGTAATAGTTTAGGAAAATGTATATATTATATATATATATTTGAGTAGCATAATTAATCAATCAATGTACATGCAAAAACATAGATATTGAAACAAACAATTTTTTTATTTAACCTGCAAGAGAGCATGCTGGGAAATATGATAATGATGGGCGTGGTTTTGGTTCAACTCTGGTTGTTAACGCCAACACTGGGGTTCTTTTACATCGCTAAGTATTAATTTAACGCTTGAATCAACACTTGAAATGTTACCCTGAAAAATGAATACTAGTTAACACTGGCCAATTTGATGTGTTCTATGAAGGGACACATCTGCAGACTTCCATARATTTCAAGAACCTTTTAGAATTCTGACGAACCGTAGATGCCACACCAAAAACCTCACACTTAACTGAAATATTATTTATCAAGCAAAAGTTTACAGTGGCTTGTGAAAGTATTCASCCCCTTGGCATTTTTKCTATTTTGCTGCCTTACAACCTGGAATTAAAATWGATTTTGGGGGGGGATTGTATCATTTGATGTACACAACATGCCTACCACTTTGAAGATGCAAAATATTTTTTATTGTGAAACAAAGAAATAAGACAAAAAAAACAGAAAACTTGAGCGTGCATAATTAATCACCCCCGCTCCCACAGAGTCAATACTTTGTAGAGCCACCTTTTGCAGCAATTACAGCTGCACGTTTCCTGGGGTATGTCTCTATAAGCTTGGCACATCCAGCCACTGGGACTTTTGCCCATTCTTCAATGCAGAACTGCTCCAGCTCCTTCAAGTTGGATGGGTTCCACTGGTGTACAGCAATCTTTAAGTCATACCATAGATTCTCAATTGGATTGAGGTCTGGGCTTTGACTAGGCCATTCCAAGACATGTAAATGTTTCCCCTTAAACCAGTCGAGTGTTGCTTTACCAGTACGCTCAGGGTAATTGTCCTGCTGCAGGGTGAACCTCCGTCCCAATCTCAAATCTCTGGAACACTGAAACAGGTTTCCCTCAAGAATTTCCCTGTATTTAGCGCCATCCATCATTCCTTKAATTCTGACCAGTTTCCCAGTCCCTGCCGATGAAAAACATCCCCACAGCATGATGTTGCCACCACCATGCTTCACTGTGGAGATGGTATTCTCGGGGTGATGAGAGGTGTTGGGTTTGCGCCAGACATAGCGTTTTCCTTGATGGCCAAAAAGCTKAATTCTAGTCTCATCTGACCAGAGTATCTTCTTCCATATGTTTGGGGAWTCTCCCACATCTATTTWTCTCCATTACAGTATAATATTAGCCAGACTGATTAGAGTAAATCATTGTAGTTTGTTTTTTCTTTTCCTATCAATCATAAGGACACAACAGTCATTCCTGAACGTTGTCAGTAAGACATGATTCTTAATGGCAAGAATAATCAGTGATATGTATGTATTATACTGAATTTAAAACACACAGAGGGGGTGACTGACAGCATACAACGATGCATTTAATATGTCTACTGAGTCTGGTTATAAGTCTATGATACAGACCTGGACATTCTCCTGAAGATCAAACTCTCACATATTATTTCCGATACCACAGTATAAATATTACATCATAGGTGAGCCATACACTGAAGTATGATACYAAGGCCTGGATTCAATCAGATCAAGCGRTAACCGGCAATAGCTGACACCCGCATGATGTTTTGGCGGTGTCAGAGGTATAACTACATTGGAGCTGTCAAATCTGTGAGCAGCTGTTCTTGATCATTTTCACAAAGCCACACCGGTCCCACACMCGATAGAAGTTCAGAATGAGAACGTGTAGGCTAAATAAAAAATAATGACGCTCGAATTGAAAATCATTAAACAAAATAATGAGGATTTCTATCAGCCTAACCGGACTGTAGATTGCATCTCACGTTCCAGTGTTCAAACTTGTAAACAAGGCTGCATGGGATTTCTCTTAATGTGACTCTGTGCAGCAAAGTCCGCTTTAGGTATYATGCCAGGAGTCGCTTGTAGATTTGACCGCTCTATCGCGGTTCCACTCCCGKCACCAAAACAACGGCTATGCAGATGCTGACTGAAGCAGTTCTGATTGAATAGAGCCCTAACACTGTTAGTTCATCATTTCTGATGTTTTCTGACACACTCATTTCCCTGCAAATCATTATGCGATCCAATGTCATATTCTGCCAGAGGCATTGGAATAACAAATATGTTTACAATTTGACTGCTTGRGCAATAGTGTGTTTTGAACTCTTCGAGAAAACCCCCCCCACGCACAGCTTGAGTAATGTTTCCTACTCTCATAGCTGTTCCCCTTCCCTGCCACCCCGATAGTAACCATCATACACACTGATCAYGGTCACAGTGACATCAAAAGCCATCCGCACACAATATCATGGCCAAGGCAAACAGACATTTTGCTGGTGTTATTTTAGATATTCTCTTAGAGCCAAATTGACAAACTATATATCCAATACATTCAAGTGCAGTCCTGCAAAGTGGCATTTCAGAATACACACAGAAGAGATTTTTCAGAAGGACATCAACAGCAAAAACAATCTGCGTCTCAAATAGCAGCCAATTCCCTTTATAGAGCACTACTTTTGACCAGATACGGTGCCATATGSGACACACACCAATGATGGAAGTTTATGTAGTGTAAATAACATAAGTGTCTGGTCTCAAGTACAAGAGCATATGCATATTGAGTTTAAAGTGTCTCCCAGAGCAACACTTCACCTTTAAAAAGAGAGTTTGCAGTGTTTGCATGTACAGAGCTCTCCTGAACCCTTAGAGACATGGACGGGACAATCACTTGTGTCGACTCTTGACGTGCTGCTGATGGATAGAGACTAACTCTGCCAAGTTCAGCCTGGTGTGTGTGTGTGTGTGTGTGTGTGTGTGTGTGTGTGTGTGTGTGTGTGTGTGTGTGTGTGTGTGTGTGTGTGCGTGCGTGCGTGCGTGCGTGCGTGCGTGCGTGCGTGCGTGCGTGCGTGCGTGCTGTGCGTGCGTGCGTGCGTGCGAAAGAGAGGACAAATCTCAAATCAGCCGGTTTGGACTGGTTAGCTATCTGGTGTTTGTTTGAGCATGCAGATGAGGTGGTCGATGAGGTCCTGGATGCTAGCTAGCGTATAACGGCATAGTGCCGGCCTCACTCTCCTCCATCATTAGCGTGTTGATGTTATGGGTAGCTATGCTGGAGAAACCTGTTTTCCCCTTGTGTGGTGTTCGGYACTGTGGGACCCATTTTCAATGTTTACTAAAAGAAAAATGAGGATCATGTCTCTGTCAATACGGAGTCTGACAGTGAGTTGGAAGAAGAGGATGAGATTGACCCTCAGCCAGACCCAGGACCYGCCCGTCAGCAGCCAGCCCCAGGACCAGCCGTCAGCAACCAGCTCAACAGCAGCCTGCAGGAAAAGAGATATGGATGTATAAAAAAAGAAAATGGAATGGTCTTCTTGCCAAAGGAATGAGCCACCCTGCATGGCTGCCAATGTGATAAGGATGCAACCAGGGCCGACGSGGACGACGGTTACTCATGTGCAGGACATGTCTTCTTTTCAACATCCCAGACACCATCCAGAAAATCATTCTGGACTGCGCTAATTTGGAGGGAAGGCGTGTTTTTGGAGAGAGATGGAAGGAGATGGACCAAACTCAGTTACATGCATTATTTGGAGTTCTTAACCTTGCTGGTGTTTTCAGATCCAATGGGGAATCCACAGAATCCCTGTGGGATGCAGAAACTGGCAGAGAACTTTTCCGTGCAACAATGTTTCTGGAAGATTTCGACCAGCTCYGCGGCAGAGAGACAAGCTAGCTGCAATCAGGTCAGTGTGGGACAAGTGGGTGGACCACCTTCACCTGTTTTATAACCCTGGACCCAACATTACTGTTGATGAGCAGCTCATGCCATTTAGGGGCCTCTGCCCCTTCAGGCAGTACATCCCGTCTAAAAATATAAATATGGAATGAAGATCTGGGCTTCAACATATGTCAAGGACTCCAGCTTCTGCAGCCATCGTGAGGAGGATTCAGGAGGAAGATGCTAGTGCCCCATCTGCCCGAACCACAGAACCAACAACTCCAATATCATAAGTAAGTGTGAGTGATGTTGTTGCATGTGTGTGTCTGACTCTCCTACCTTGGCCTGCTGTGACTATATATATATGAGTGAGTGATATGTTAGTAAAATTGCTGAACTAAGTGTTTTCATCATTCTAGATTGCAGCCGGAGGCAACAAGGAGAAGAGCTGCAATGTGTGTCGACCCAAGGACAGGAAGATACAGTACAGATGCATCAAGTGCAAGAAATACATTTGTAACACACACACAGTAAAACTCTGTCCATCATGTGGTGTGTAGACCGACCTTAATTTGTGTTCAATGGGGCTCATTTATCATTTCCATAAAATACTGTATGTAAAATGTGTCCTTCCAATTTGTTCAGGTCAAAGCAATAAACGTCAATAGTAATGAAAACCTTGTTTCATTTATATTTGTTCAAGATAAACATGATTTATTCCACCCATGTCTTGATTCTAATTTTCAAAAACAAATAGCGCTTTTATTGATAAATGTGATCTAGCAGAGGTAAATGGCAAATATTAACCATGTATGCTGCCTATATTGCTTGTAATTGATATAAGTCAACATCTAGGTATTACATTTTTTTGCCGTGAATTGTTATGGCTGTGTTGTTGTTTTAAAATAGGAAATAAAAAGCCCATCAGACCCGCTAACATTGGGTTAATACACAAACACACACCTTCCCCGGGTCGCTCTACCTCTATTATCCCTTCTCTCTCTCCCTCACTACCTCTTTCGCTCTCTCRCCCTCTCTGTATGTCCTRMTTATCCCCCACTCCTTATGTCCTGCTCACATCCCTCTCTCCCACCCTCTTTCCTCATTGTCTGCCTCTGTGCTTATACAAGACCCTACACAAAAACAAAAATAAACTCCACCAGCTAAAAATCTGAGGACAGGCCCATTTGTGAGACATTTTGATTAGGTCTGTCAAACAAAATGTAAAAAAAGATATATAGTTAATCACAGGATTTGCTGTGATTAATCGCAAATTCAGAATTGATTCAAATTGAGCTGTAATTTATTATCTTTTATACAAAAAAGCATTACACAAATATTGACATCTTGATTTTGTCCAAAGCAACGGTTAACAAAATCGTTGCCATATTGTCCCTGAGGCATTGTAATGTGAGTACAGGACAGGTTTGGAATGTTCAATCCATTAACCAAAAGCCATTTAAATGGCACTACATCTACAGCAGGCCAAATATTTTTCAGCCATTCAAATAATTCACGATAAGAGCAATACAATTCTAATCTTCATATTGAAATATGATGGGTGTAATTGATGTGTCTGTTGGAGGAGTGAGTAGCGAGCACCTTACCAGAACCCCATCTCAGCTTGCAGCTCAAATGGCACACTWTTCCCTATATAGTGCACTACTTTTGACCAGGACCAATAGCACCCTATGGTCCTTGGTAAAATGTAGTGSACTATAAAGGGAATCCTGTCTCAGTGTGCCCGTCACCTGTCTCAGTGTGGCCGTCACCTGTCTCAATGTGCCGGTCACTGCAGTGGAGACTATCCAGGTGATTTGCTGTGGGATCATAAACTTCCTGGAGTAGAGTGGTAGGGAGTGACGTGACTGTTAAACGCTGCTCATCATTCATATTTAATTAGACACACACATGTTTTTTCTAAATATTACGAGGAAAGTTTATTGCATGTTTTGGTTTTTGCCCTAGCACTACASAGCTGATTCAAATAATCAACTAATCACAAAGCTTTGAACATTTGAATCAGCTGTGTAGTGCTAGAGAGAAAAAACTACACGTGCACCCCTTTGCGTCTCAGGGACTGAGTTTGGGAAAAGCTGAGATYGCTTGGGTTGATTTTTAAAGGTTCAATAAGAACCATGCTCATAAGGTTCTAAATGGAACCTGTATGGTTCTATAAAATTTTACTTTCCTAAGGTTTATAAAGTACCATTAAAAAAAGGTTCTATATAGCACCAAAAAAGAGTTATATACTATAGAACCCTTTTTTATGGTTCTTTATAGAACCTTTATGGAGAATGGTTCTATAAATAWACTTTCTCAATCTGAAAGGTACTTTGTAGATCCTTTTGAAGAATCACACTGTTTTTTTTTWWARTCTGGTCAGCCATATTATATAGTTAAAATTCCATAGGTCTAATTGTGTTAATTGCCAAGTTGAGTCAAGTGAGCTACCTAGAACAGCTGGGGGTTTTGAAGAGAGAATTGAGAACCACTGACTGATTTAGTCAACCATTCTCAATTGACACAAGGCCATATGTGAGTCTTTCACAAGACAATAGTGATGTGCAGTTTGCGAACGATTCGTTACTTTTGAACAAGTATTTTTSCTGGCTCGGGAGGCATGATTGATTTTTCTGAGTGACTCGTTTATTTTTGTKATTCGTTTGACCTCGTAGTGCTGGTTGCAATAAGTCATACAGCAGTAATTAATAAATGCCCATCCGGCTCAGACAGCGGCCCAATAGACCTGCTCTGTCATATGCACGCAGGAAAATAGATCATGAGAATAGAGAAGAAACATACATGTTTAGAATTGATAATTGATCGCATGTTGCAAGAATGACAGCAAATACTTGATCATTGAATGTTATGGACACAGCTTTAGAACCAAAACATACACAACAGCTGCTTAACAAACTCGAACTTGAGAACAAATCGTTTGGGCACTGCAGTTCTCGAACAACTGTGCTTATCACCTTGCCCAGCAACCCAGACACCTTGCTCTGGCCAAACGCTAAGCCATGCCACGGACGTTAGTTTCTCCTCAGCAATGAGAAGTATGTAGCAAACGGCAGAGCAGCGGAYTAATTTAGTGTCATCAGGTTAATTATCACCATCACAGCAGTCAAGAAATGCATTCTGCCAAGAGTCGTTCACAATCTAGCCTGGTTGTGGCCACAACTGGTCCTCATTTAAAATGTAGCAATAAATACTCTTATTTGTATGCCTAGCAATCAACAAATGTACATTGTTTAAAGCACACGCTAACAAGTCTCAGTCACAAATGACAGCTCCAATAAGCCCTTAATATATATATATTTTTAACCCTTATTTTACCAGGTAAGTTGACTGAGAAACATTCTCAAATATAGCAATGACCTGGGGAAAAGTTACAGGGGAGAGGAGGGGGGATGAATGAGCCAATTGTAAACTGGGGATGATTAGGTGACCTTGATGGTATGAGAGCCAGATTGGGAATTTAGCAAGGACCCCAGGGTTAACACCCTTACAGGCTGACTACACCGCTCGCGTCACGTGTGCGAGCATTGCAAAATACATTTAGACATACATGTTTTTCAATTAATGCACCCACACTGCTCGCGCACGCCAACGAGCGTCTGCGTTGCCAAGGGCTAAAATAGAAGTCAGTTCTATTAGTGACGTCTCTCCCATCTCCTCATTGGATTATAGAAGCAGGTACCCACGTGCCATCTCCTCATTGGTTATACCCACATGGGTGACTGAAAGACAAACGAGGTCGGTGGCKGTAATGCACCTAATTTATGGCGGTTTTGGAGCAGTGGCTTCTTCCTTGCTGAGCGGCTTTTCAGGTTATGTCGATACAGGACTCGTTTTACTGTGGATATAGATACTTTTGMACCTGTTTCTTCCAGCATCTTCACAAGGTCCTTTGCTGTTGTTCTGGGATTAATTTGCACTTTTCACACCAAAGTACGTTRATCTCTAGGAGACAGAACGCGTCTCCTTCCTGAGCGGTATGACAGCTGCGTGGTCCCATGGTGTTTGTACTCTCGTACTATTGTTTGTACAAATGAACGTGGTACCTTCAGGCATTTAGAAATTGCTCCCGAGGATAGAACCAGACTTGTGGAGGTCGACATTTTTTGGTTGATTTCTTTTGATTTTCCATGATGTCAAGCAAAGAGGCACTGAGTTTTAAGGTAGGCCTTGAAATAATCCACAGGTACACTTCAATTGACTCAATTATGTCAATTAGCCATCAGAAGCTTCTAAAGCTTCTAAAGCCATGACATCTTTCAAATATATTTTTGTCCTCCACACCAAACACGATCAGCCACGCAGGTAAAATATCAAAACAAACGCTGAACCATATATATTAATTTGGGACAGGTTGAAAAGCATTAAACATTTATGGCAATTTAGCTAGCTAGCTTGCACTTGCTAGCTAATTTGTCTGGGATAAATTGAGTTGTTATTTTACCTGAAATGCACAAGGTCTCTTACTCCGCCAATTAATCCACACATTAAACGGTCAACCGAATCGTTTCTAGTCATCTCTCTCTCTTCCAGGCTTTTCTTCTTTCTTGAATTTATAGAGCGATTGGCATCTTTCATAAAAAATCCAGACTACGGTTTGCAACTGCACATGGGGAAAAAAGATTGTACTTTTTGAGAAATGTCCTCTGGTCTGATGAAAAAAAATAGAACTGTTTGGTCATAATGACCATTGTTATGTTTGGAGGAAAAAGGGGGAAGCTTGCAAGCTGAAGAACACCATCCACCCCCATCGGGGTGGCAGCATCATGTGTAGCGGTGCTTTGCTGCAGGAGGGACTGGTGCACATCACAAAATAGATGGCATCATGAGGGGGAAAATTATGTGGAAATATTGAAGCAAATTCTCAAGACATCAGTCAGGAAGTTAAAGTTGGTCGCAAATGGGTCTTCCAACTTGACAATGACCCCAAGCATACTTCCAAAGTTGTGGCAAAATGGCTTAAGGACAAAAAATTAAGGTATTGGAGTGGCCATCACAACGCCCTGACCTCAATCCTATAGAAAATGTGCGGGCAGAACTGAAAAAGCGTGTGCGAGCAATGAGGCCTACAAACCTGTCTCAGTTACACCAGCTCTGTCAGGAGGAGGGCCAAATTCACCCAACCTATTGTGGGAAGGTTGTGGAAGGTACCGAAACGTTTGACCGAAGTTAAACAATTTAAAGGCAATGCTACTGTAAGTTTAACTTTATGGCGTCCTTGCCCGCCGCGCGGGCGCGAACCAGGGACCCTCTGCACACATCAACAACGGTCACCCACGAAGCATCATTACCCATCCTCCACAAAGGCGCGGTACCACGCTACTACTTCAAGGTCTCAAAGCGAGTGACGTAACCGATTGAAATGCTATTCGCGCACCACCGCTAAACTAGCTAGCCATTTCACATCCGTTACACTCACCCTTTCGACCTCCTCCTTTTCCGCAGCAACCAGTGATCCGGGTCAACAGCATCAATGTAACGTATACTTTAGTCCGTCCCTCGCCCGACACGGGTGCGAACCAGGGACCTCTGCACCATCAACATCAGTCACCCACGAAGCGTCGTTACCATCGCTCCACAAAAGCCACGGCCCTTGCAGAGCAAGGGGAACCACTACTTCAAAGTCTCAAAGCGAGTGACGTAACGATTGAAACGCTATTAGCGCGCACCACCGTAACTAAGCTAGCATTTCACATCCGTTACACTACTACCAAATACTAATTAGGAGTGTATGTAAACTTCTGACCACTGGGAATGTATGAAAGAAATAAAAGCTGATATATATATCTCCCATCTTCTCTCATACTCAGCTATTCAATCTTTCTCGTTACATGTTGCCAAGTATTTTCTCAAGAGTGATATGTCTGTGTATTCTTATCTGATAATATTAAGTACAGGTCAAATATTGCTTTTTCACTTGTCTCTGGCTTAATTAAACTCAGTTGCTAATGTTTATCTCTCGAGATGTTTAGCGGTTTTATGTAAACTTCCAACTCTATTGTAAATGAGTAGAATGATTTATTATTTTGACTGGGCAAGTAGAAAAGAGCAGAGTCAGTAAAAAGAGCCAAATATCCCATCACTGCAAGACACCAGTATTTGCCATTCATATTTCATTCATTGTAGCATAAAACATTAGATATAAAATAAAACTGGAATGACACTCCCATTCATGTTTGCACAAAAAGAGCTGTGCGTAAACGACGCCCCAAAATATTTTAATGAGCCGCCTCCCCTACATTTTAGTTATGACCAAAAGATGCAAAGAACCCTTTTGTGAACTGTAAATAACCATTGAAGACCCCAAATGGTTATTTAACTCATTGTAGTTCCACATAGAACCATTGCTCTTCCCAAAGAACTCTTGAGGAACCCTCATTTTTGTGTGTGTATGCTGTAGTAATTTATTACCTCCAGCGCTTGACAGTCCTGAGGGACCCTCCACTGCCACTCCCTCGGTCTCTCTATCTCCCTCTCCTCCCTCCCTCCTACCTGGATCTCTCTCGCTCCCTCTCTGCCCTTGCTTCTTTCCTCAGACTCTTTCCCCCATCCCCTCCTCCATCGTTCCCCATCTTTTTTTTCTCCCGACAACCTCTGTCGATAACCCCCCCTTCCTCTCACCTCCCTCCCTTCCCACTCCTCCTCCTATCCTCTCACTGGGCACGTCTCCAGGTAATAGCGAAGACAGAGAGAAAACAAAGTGAAGACGACAGAAGTAATTTTGGATCAGTGCTTAGCCATATGGGCCGAGGACAAACCACTGGGCTTTGCTTCATAAATAATACAGATCACACCATCTGCATCTTTCAAGAAGCAGGATACCAGTTTTTGGTCRGACATTTTCAATACTTTATCCAGTGTCTGCGTTCAAACAATTGACCCCAATCCATGCACCTCCATATTCGGAATAACCCCAGGGAACAATGTTACAAAAAAATACAGCATCAGGCCCAAATCCCCYTCATTCGCSTGAAGAAGAGACGCCAATACAGGGGACGCAGTTCCCGGTGCRTTGTGAGAATTTGTTGACGAGTGGTTAACACGCCTCTACCATCCATCCTACTGGCCAACGTGCAATCATTGGAGAATAAACTGCATGAGCTACGTTCGAGACTATCCTACCAACGGCACAATAYAAACTGTAATATCTTATGTTTCACCGAGTCGTGGCTTAACGACGACATGGATAATATAGAGTTGTCTGCGTTTCCGTGCACCGGCAAGACAGAACTGCTACCTCTGGTAAGACAAGGGGTAGTGGTCTGTGTCTATTTGTCAATAACAGCTGGTGTGCGAAATCTAATTGAATTACAATCACACAACAGGGATGATTTATTTTATGAAATAGTGAAGTTGTAATTTTTCCTCTAATTTCTGCACAAACTGTTAGAAATCGTCTCAGGGAAGCTCATCTGCGTGTTTTTCYTCCTCACCAGGGTCTTGATCTGACTGTAACCAACTTCAGTGGGTAAATGCTCACCTTCGATGGCATCTGGCACGCTGGAGAAGTGTGCTCTTTACGAATGAATCCCGGTTTTAACTGTACCGGGCAGATTGCAGACAGTGTGCATAGCGTTGTGTGGGCGAGCGGTTTGCTGATGTCAACGTTGTGAACAGAGTGCCCCATGGTTATGGTATGGGCAGGCGTAAGCTACAGACAATGATGGCAATATGAATGCACAGAGATACCGTGACAAGATCCTAAGGCCCATTGTCTTGTCATTCATCACCTCATGTTTCAGCATGATAACGCACGAGCCCCATGTTGCAAAGATCTGTACACAATTCCTGGAAGCTGAAAATGTCCCTGTTCTTCCACGTCCTGCATATGCACCAGACATGTCACCCATTGAGCCTGTTTGGTATGCTCTGGATTGATATGTCCGACAGCGTATTCCAGTTCCCGACAATATGCAGCAACTTTGGCKAGCCATTGAAGAGGAGTGGGAGAATATTCCACAGGCCACAATCAACAGCCTGATCAACTCTATGTGAAGGAGATGTGTCACGCTGCATGAGGCAAATGGTGGACACACCAGATACTGACTGGTTTGCTGATCCACACGCCTACCTTTTTTAAGGTATCTGTGACCAACAGATGCATATCTGTATTCCCAGTCATATGAAATCCATAAATTAGGGCCTATTGCATTTATTTAAATTGACTGATTTCCTTATATGAACTGTAATGCAGTAAAATCTTTAAAACTYCTGCACGTTGTGTTTATATMTTAGTTCAGTGTACTACAAATCATAAATAGTGTTAAAAAATAACAATATTAATAATACAGATCATAWMCTGCGTCTCAAATGGCACCCTATTCCCTCYTTAGTGTGCTTTATACGGTAGTGTACTACATAGGGAATAGGCTGCCATTTAGGACAAAGCCCATGATAATAACTACAGAGATCAGTCAAACACTGAGTTTTGATTGGTTCAACATTTGGTCTGGGTAACCTATGATCTATGTACCAAGTAAAGAAATAAAGCCTGCATGATGGAAGATGTCTCTTTAGATTAAATGTTTGTCAAATAGACCCACAACAAAGAGAGATGAGTGTRCGACTCACTTTTTCATTTGTATAACCTCTGGCCTCTCCTAAAATATGGGCGATTCCAARTATATCATATAGGGGAGCAGCCCTACTTGGATGTCTATGTACCATGCCCACCCCTATAGTTGATGGACCAATCCACCCACCCAAGCTTCTCTGTTTTACAAAGACTGTCTTCCACAAGAAGGACCTGGAAACTGGTGAGCTTGGTTCTAATTCAGTGACTCAGATGTGTCATTCATTAACTGACATTATACATAACCCCCGCAAAAAGAATTTCAAATTCTATTTCGGATTCAATTTATATTCAATATTCTCTCAGAGGACTACCTTTATCAAAGAGCCAATTTTTATGAAAAACATTTGATAAATAGATTCAGTCCCATGGGGTAAGTTATTTGAGGAAGCAGTATTCAGTGTTGAAATAATAATTCCTAGTAATGGCACCAAAACTGCATCAACCGTCTTTAAAGGTACAATGTAGCCGTTCTTACCTCAATATCAAATCATTTCTGGGTAACAATGAATTACCTTACTGTGATTGTAGGACTGGCACAATTACCYTATAACTGTGTAACTGACGGTTATGGATGAAGAATGTCAAGAAAATAAAAGAACCGTCATATTTTCTGGGAAGGGGAGAACAAAAAGCTGACTGAAGACGGGACGGCCAGGCATTCGTGCGGTTGAGTCCGTTTTTGTGATAACATGGACTCTTAACAACATGACTAAACTTTGTTGCCCATTGCTGAAACAAGCAAGGTGTTGTATCAAATAATTAACATAATGGGCTAGGAACCTCTAACCCTGGTAATTTGACTTGTAAACTCATGGGTACACTCGCAATGGCTGACTTGTATTGTCATGCAATAATTTCAATAGTAATGTAGAATCTTCATTTAAAGTACAGTACCAGTCAAAAGTTTTATAACACCTACTCATTTAAGGGTTTTTCTTTATTTTTACTATTTTCTACATTTTAGAAAAATAGTGAAGACATCAAATTATGAAATGACACATYTGGAATCATGTATTAAGTCTCAAACAAATCAAKATATATTTCATATTTGAGATTGTTCAAACTAGCCACCCTTGGCCTTAATCACAGCTTTGCACACTCTTGGCATTTTCTCAACCAGCTTCCTGGAATGCATTTTAAAAGTTTGTCAAAKGTTAATTTGTGGAATTRTGAGCCAATCAGCTGTGTTGTGACAAGGTAGAGGTGTATACAGAAGATAGTCCATATTATGGCAAGAACAGCTCAAATAAGATAAGAGAAATGACAGTCCATCATTACTTTAAGACATGAAGGTCAATCAATCTGGAAAATATCAAGAAGTTTGAAAGTTTCTTCAAGTGCAGTCGAAAAATATCAAGCGTATGATGAAAACTGGCTCTCATGGGGACCTGCCACAGGACAAGGAAGACCAGCGTTATCTCTGTGCAGAGGATATAGTTCATTAGAGTCCCCAGCCTCAGAAATTGCAGCACAAATGAATGCCTTCACAAAGTTCAAGTAAACAAACATATTCAACATCAACTGTTCAGAGGAGACTGCTTGAATCAGGCCTTCGATGGTCGAATTGCTGCAAAGAAACCACTACTAAAGGACAGCAATAATAAGAAAGACTTGCTTGGACAAGAAACATTAAACGGTGGCAATTAAACAGAGTGGAAATCTTGGCCTGATGATCACATTTCGGTTCTAACCGCTGTGTGCTTTGTCGAGACGGCATGAGTAAGCGGAATGGATTATCTTGCTGTGTGGTTCCCACGTGAAGCATGAGGAGGGGTGAGGATTGGTTGGGTACTTTTCTGTGCCACTGTCAGTATTTATGTAGAATTCAAAGGCACATTTAATCAACATGGATTCTGCAGCGATACCCATCCCATCTGGTTTGCGCTTAGTGGGAATATCATTTTTTTTCACAGACAGGCCATACATCAAAAGCTTCAGCGCGTGTAAGGCGCTAATTTGGAACCATGAATGAGATGTGATCGGAGTGCTGCATGCAGATGACTGGCTCCAAATCACCCAACCTCAACCCAATTGAGATGGTTTGGGATGAGTGGGACCGCAGAGTGAGGGAAAAGCAGTCTACAAGTGCTCTGCATATGTGGGAACTCCTTCAGGACTGTTGGAAAAGCATTCCAGGTGATGCTGGTTGAGAGAATGCCAAGAGTGTGCAAAGCTATCATCAAGGAAAAGGGTGGATACTTTGAAGAATCTCAAATATAATATATTTTGATTTGTTTAACACTTCTTTTGGTTAATACATGATTCCATGTGTTATTTCATAGTTTTGATGTCTTCACTATTATTCTACAATGTAGAAAATAATACAAAACAAAGAAAAACCCTTGAATGAGTAGTTGTGTCCCAACTTTTGACTGGTACTGTATGTTATTGAAATATATGATCATATATTTAAAAATGTATTTCACGTTTATATACAGTATGGGTTTTAAATATATGATCGTATGTTTTAAAATATACAAGTAGGTAATGTTCTTTGATATATAAGGCCATATACTACTTTTCCGTATGGGCACCCTAGCCAGTCTCTCTAACAGCAGTATGAGTGGAGAGGGAGAAGAGGAGTCTGAGTTCTAACTCTGTGTAATCAGGCCCTTTAAAAATTGTTTTAATTCCTCCTCTGGACCAGTTTTCACTGCAGGAACCAGGAACCATTTAATAGGAACCAATCAGYCCTGGTCTGGGCTGTCCATGACACCCCAGTCTGGCCCAGACAATTACATGCTGGAATTATGAGTCCAAGATCAAGTTTGATCCTGATCTTGAAATAAACAAACCCTTGTGTGTGTAAGATATTGTAGCATCAGAGTGTTAGTTATAACAGTATAACCATACAGTACATGGTTTAAAACAGAATCCCGGTCAGTTTGTTTGTAGGACTGTATGAAAAATGATTGGGAGGATGCTGGAGTTACAACGTACAGTAGAAAACTCTCTCGTGTGAACTTTTTCATACAGTCAATGATGAAAAAATACAGCACGATAGAGTTCCCAGCAGCGTCACTACTTCCCAAAATGGAGGTACCACTGTATCTCTAATGCAGCTTACTTCAACCAGCAGACAAACAGTATCATTGTGATTGGGACCTTCCAGATTCACTCTTTACTAACCAGAGTAAAGGAAGCCTCTTGGCACAACACAGCCCTGCTGTCCCTGATGTGGGGACTGACAAAATTACTGATCGGATGTATTCTTCCAAAACTAATCACCGTCAGGTTCAAGGTCGCTCTTTGATATAATCCCAGCGCATCTAGTAACTACTGTTCCGTATCGGGACACCAGCTACGCCCAGTCACTGCTCCTACCAAGCGCAGTATGAGTGGGAGAAGGGAGATAAACGGAGGAGTCCTCGAGTTCTAACTCTGGTGTAATCAGGCCACCTTTTAAACAATCTGTTTTACTATCCCTCTCTGGAACCAGTTTCTCTCACGCTAGGAACCTAGGAACCTATTTAATAGGACCAATCAACGCTGGTCGGGCTGTCCATCCAAGACACCCGACCCGTCTGGCCAGACAATTACCATCTGATTATATGAGTCCAAGATGAAGTTTTGATCCTGATTTGAAATAAACACAACGCTGCTTGTGTGGATTGTAAGATATTTGTAGCAGTCGAGAGTCGTAATTAGTCTATACCACTAATACCAACTATCAACACATGTAAACAATCGTGTTTAAACAAAGACCGTCCCCCATGGCGGGCAGTTTGTTTGTGAGACCTGTATGAAAAATGATTGGGAGGATGCTGGAGTTACAACGTACAGTAGAAAAACCTCTCGTGTGAACTTTTTCATACAGCCAATGATGAAAAATACAGCACGATAGAGTTCCCAGCAGCGTCACTACTCCCAAAATGGAGGTACCATGTACTCTAATGCAGCTTACTTCAACCAGCAGACAAACAGTATTCATTGTGATTGGGACTTCCAGAATTCCACTCTTTACTAACAGAGTAAAAGGAAAGCCTCTGGCACAGAACACCCAGCCTGCTGTGTCCCCTGATGTGGGGACTGAGGCCAGACTTAGGCGGAATCTGTTAGGGTATAGCTGATGATGTTGCCTGCACAGAGGTGATAAGCCAGGCCTGGACCACGC